>NC_069501.1:530875884-531175884 GCF_027579735.1 Bombina bombina | reverse complement strand
AAAGGATCAGTATATACACCATTGTTGGGGATAATTTATCTAATGTTACAAACCACTCTGTTAGTGGGTTACATCTCTTTAAAGGGATATACAACCAAAAATGTTTCTTTTGTGATTAAGATAGAGCATACAGCTTTCCAATTAACTTGGGAAATTACACACTATCTATATCATGAAAGAAACTTTTAGGGGTTTATGTCCCTTTAAATATCAAACTGCAAAAAAAGCACACTTTCTGTTTGTAAAACCCAAAACAAACTTTTGTTAATATTAGGTCCCAGCAACATGTAGCCATTACCACTCTACGTATCAAGTCTGAAAGTGGAAATGATACCTATAAGGTTCGAATGCTACCCACAGAGACTATAGGGGATCTGCGCATCTTTTTGGCACAGTATAGGTAAGTGACACTTGCTGCACTATAACCCTTTTCTGTTTTTGTTTAATTCATTTCTGCTTTATTTCATCTGCAGGCAAAAATAAATAATAATTAAAAAGAAATAGTGAACAATGTGTTTTAGCTCCATTAGTATTGGAGAACTTAAATCTTTCATTAAAACAAGCTTTATAAATGATTAAAATAAGCACATAGACTTCAATCACTACTTTATCACAAAATAAAATATATTTTGTGTTTAAATCATATATCAAAAATTGAAATTTCCAGAAAAACATACTATGGGTAATCCATTACCCCATATTTGCTGATTAAAAACATTCTCCATAAAGCCACTTGCATTTGGTTTTGAATACTATGGCAGTTCTGGAGAGTGTGTGTAATTATTGTTACTTATGCTTAGTACCTAAGATAGTATCTAATTAAAGGATCAGTACTTAGTCTGAACTTCAAATGAGTAATTTTTTTTCTGACAAATTTCAGTTGTCTATTTCCACTCCTTCTGTATCATGTGACAGCCATCAGCCAATCACAAATGCGTATACAGGTATACCCCGCTTATAGAGAGAGTTAGGGACCAGAGCCCCGCTGTAAAAGTGAAAACCGCCTTAAAGTGAAACAAGGCGGATTTAGCTTTCTTTTCACTTGCCAGTGTGTTTAAAAATTTGAAAACATGTTTGAACTAACATATATTAGGGGTGCAATAGTGCTATGTTTAGTTTAACACTAGCACAGCATTCAATAAATACTGTACCTGTAAAATAGTGACAATTACTGTAGTAAAATTTGCCATACACTGAGACACAGATTGCACGGTAATGCTGTAAACAGAGTGAACTGCGCATAACAAAATGGTGCCAGTCCCTTTTCTCGCAATCTCACAAAGATTACAGCACTGTTTCAAAATCCTTGGAGGTTGAACTTCAGCTCCACAAAGCGCTGTAAAGTCTGTAAATTATTGCACATGCTCAGTAGGTGCTGGCGACTCAAAGTTTAAATATAAAAAGACTGTGGTTATTTTTTTAATGGAAGTAAATTTGGAAAGTTGTTTAAAATTGCATGCTCTATCTGAATCATGAAAGTTTTTAATTTCGACTTGAGTGTCGCTTTAAATATTGTATGGGGGGGGGGGGAAGGTTCAATTATAGTAATACTGGTGCTATAGGTTTTATGCACTAGGGTTGCTTGTATTTCACTTGGTCTCTGTTATATCAACACCAGAATTAAGCTATTGACCTTGCATTTTTGTTTTGTCTTCATGATATATCATCTAGATGATATTTTGAATCTCGATAAAATAATAATAAAAAAAAAAAAAAATCACTATTCGATGCCTATTTCTGAATATTAGCACTGTGGAGCCAAACAGGCTTTGAGTGCTCTCTCCACTGTCATCAAAAACGGCAGTAATTTAAAGAGTCCCAGGACTGCCGTACATACTGAAAACAAAATTATGTCACCACATCACTCAATCCATGGAGTGTTAAGTCACATTTAGGCAGTGAATAGGAAATGTGTTTAGTCGGAAAATTTGTAGTAATGGGTTACACTTAGCATGTTGTCCTTAAACTGAGTACATTTAATAAATTATTTGTGTGCAATATATGGCAAAGGTATATTTTATGTTAAGCATATTTTTTTTTTTAATTGAAGGCTGTGTATTAAAATGTTATGTTTTATGTTAGACCTATGCTCTTTGTTCTCCAGTACTAATTGAGCTACAATTTTGTGACAAGTTTCATTTCTAGTTGATAATGCATCTAGGGCTTTATGGTGGATTTCATACCTAAGATAATATAGCACATTCACTCTTCATTTAATCTTTATCTGCAGGTCTACTGCGCTCTCCTCATATGATATAGTTGGTCGGTTTCCTCACCGTGTCTATGATGAAGATACCTGCACACTGCAGGAACTTGGACTCATTCCCAATGCCTCCTTGCTTCTACGGACAAAAACTGCAGAGAAAGTAAAGACGGAACAAAGGGAAGGACCCCAAGATAACTAAGGCCAACTATAAGGGACAGACTTTTGCAGAGCCATAAGAAGATTTGTGGAGTCATTGAGAGACTTCAGTTTTGTATACAATTTTGTACATTTGCTATAAAAGATGCAGATTGAATCCACCTACTTTAGCATTAGAACACAATATTCTTTTTAGACAGTAAACTTTTTACCAGAGATTTGGTGTACGTTGGGCAGATCATTTCTGGTGCTTATTATAAATGTCCTCTATAAGATGTATCTGCTTTCTGGTAAACCATGGTGCTGCAAAATGCATACTGCTTCTCATTATGAAAGGAACAGTAAACACATTGAGATTGTAATATAATTCAGACAGAGCATACCACTTTAAAATAGTTTCCAATTTACTTCTATTATCAAATTTGCTTCATTCTCATGATATTCTTTGTTGAAGAGATACCTAGGTAGACGTTTAGAGCACTATATGGCAGGAAATAGTGCTGTCATCTAGTGCTCTTGCAAATGGATACCATTCTTGCAAAACTGCTGCCATATAGTGCTCCAGAAATGGGCAGTCTACTAAGCTTTTCAACAAAAGATCCCAAGAAAAACTGATAAGTAAATTACAAAGTAGTTTAAAATTACATGCTCTATCGGAATCAGGAAAGAACATTTTTGGGTTTCATATCCGTTTAACATTCCATTAACAAGTTTTTATTGGATCCTTAAAATAAGGTAAGTGGTAGGGGGAGTTTGGATACTGAAAAAACTGCAGCAAGCAAGGTGTTAATGCAGTAAAAAAAAATGTTTGCCTTCACCAAATTTGATAATTTATTGCAAGACTACAGACATCTTAAAGGGACAGTCAAGTCCAAAAAAAAACAACTCATGTTTCAAATAGGTCATGTAATTTTAAACAACTTTACAATTTACTTTTATCACTAATTTTGCTTTGTTCTCTTGGTATTCTTAGTTGAAAGCTAAACCTAGGAGGTTCATATGCTAATTTCTTAGACCTTGAAGGCTGCCTCTAATCTAAATGCATTTGAATAGTTTTTCACCACTAGAGGGCATTAGTTCACGTGTTTCATATAGATAACATTGAGCTCGTGCACGTGAATTTACCAAGGAGACAGCTCTGATTGGCTAAACTGCAAGTCTGTCAAAAGAACTGAAATAAGGGGGCACTCTGCTGAGGTTTAGATACAAAGTAATTACAGAGGTAAATATATAATTATAACTGTTGGTTATGCAAAACTGGGGAATTTCTAATTAAGGGATTATCTACCTTTTAAAACAAAAATTCTGGTGTTGACTGTCCCTTTAAATGAACAGATTATCCTTACATGCAAATTACTAAAGTCCACAACCTATCAACACACGTTCACAACTAAACCTCCACTACCCTCTTTATTTGGTGTCTCTGTACCATCTTAATGCCCAAACAATGAAATAACTTCACAGATTCACTCCCTTTAACAGCTGTTTATTTGTAAGGTGGAAGACTTTTTCACTTCCTCTTTGGCAGGAAAAACATGGAATGAGTCCAGAAATGTTGTGCTAAGGGGGTGGCGAGACCCTTTAAATTGCCAGGAAGGGAAAGAAAGCAAAGTAACATATGGCAAAATATTAAAGGGTTTTCATACTTCCAGTATCCCAGGAATGAATAAAATAATGATTTGGAATGTTATATGAAGTAGTTTACAGGAATGATAAAAATAATTGGTCACATGGAGGTTGGACAAGAAAAAAAAAAATGCATCAGTAAAAGATAAACCCAGTAACTGAGGTTCAGTAGATGAGGAATGAGTTGATGATAGCGAGAGCCTCGGTGTAGTCTTTAAGCAGCAAGAAAACTATCCAGAATATCCTCTTCTACGGCAGCGGAAAACTTTGGAAAGTCCTAGAAGGGAAGGAGGAGAATTAGTGAGTAAGGCTGTGAGAGGAAACCGATTTGAAACAGATATTAAAAAGGCACAGGAAACCACCACCCTCCCCCCAAAAAAGAAGTCATACAATTTAACAAAACAAATAAAAAGCTTTATAATTTACTTCTAATCAAATTTGCTTTATTCTCGTTATCCTTTGCCAGAGAAACAGCATTACACTACTGGCAGCTAGATGAACACATCTAGTTAGCCAATCACATACACTATGCGCGATTTTAAACAACGTTCCAGTTTACTTCTATTATCACATTTGCTTCATTCTCTTGTTATCCTTTGCTGAAAGAACAGCATTGCACGACTGGCAGCTAGCTGAACACATTTAGATAGCCAATCACAAGAGACAAATGTGTGCAGGCACCAATCAGCAGCTAGCTCCCACTAGTGTAGAATATGTGCATTTTCTTTTTCAACAATGGATACTAAGAGAATCAAGCACATTTGAAAAAAGAAGTGAATTCAAAAGGGTCTTAAAATGACATACTCTATCAGAATCATGCAAGTTAAATTTCGACTTTCCTGTCCCTTAGAGCATTAAAAGTGTTATTTTTTTGTTTGCAGTACGTCGCTGATCTTTCTATGGGGGTGCCGCTTTCAAAAGCTCAGTTTAACAAGCCTTCCAGAGGGATAGAGGCTCTAATAGCGAAGTCTTGCCACAAGCATCAAGATACACACACTATTATAGCAACACAATCCCTTAACGACAAGTGACTTACAGGGTCCGTCACAGTCGTTAAGGGGTTAAAGAGCATTTGGTTCCTCTTTTCCATGCAACAAAGAAAAAAATGGCTTGTTCAAATACATTACAGGATATAATGTTCGTATTTCTGACACTAGATAACCCCGTGTTAACCATGTAGAAAGTTTAAACACATAGGTAAAGTACTGTTTCAGGAGTTGCACAGCATGCAGCTCCCAATAGGACTAGCTGAAAAGTCAGCACATGCGCTTCATCCCTCACTGTTTTCTGCTTAGGAGCTGCAAAAAGGGCTTTGACTGTGTTTAACCCCTTTGTGAGGGTCACATACATAGTTCTCTTGGGTCAGTAATGCAAAAATTACACGTTATAACGAATCAGAGCATATCATTTTTGCATTACAAAGTCAATTTAAGGGATGCCTAAAGGGTGTATCGTACACATGCTGTAAGTCTAGGTATACACAATTATAAATGAAATGCATAGACGATTCCTTACCCCACAATACTTGTCCCCATTGAAGACCTGGGGTGGAAAAGCTTTGGGGTCCCCAGCCTTCTGCCTCATTTCCTCCCGGATATTGTTATCCACAGAGATGTCTATCGTTTCATACTTTATGTTCTTACTGTCCAGGATCCGCATTAGTTCACATTGTTGTGATTTGATCTGAGGATTGAAGGAAGCACACATGAAAAAGTGGAGAAAGGAAATGTAGAGAGAGGGAATTACATGCAAGAGTGGAAGGTGTGTGTATATATATATACAGGAACGAAACTACAGGGGGTGCAGAGTACGCAACTGCAACTGGGCCCCTGAGTGTGGGGGCCCAGCTTAAAAAAAAAAAATTCCCCCCCAATAAAAAAAAAAGTTGACCTACCTGTACGGATATCATGTGAGTGTGACATGATGCTTTACTAGTGTCTCTGACTACAGGGGTTAGTGTTTCTGTGTGTGTATTTATGCATGGTTGTTACTAATTTACAGATTTTAATAGTTGATACACAAATGGAAGTTTGTACTTTTGGCGTGATTTCAAAAAAGCTCATGTGAAGAAGAAAAAAAAAAAGTTACGGTGGAATTACAGGAAGTTAAAGATCATAGAATGAATTAAATATAATTAACGAGGCTGATAATCTCAGAGTTTCTTTTTTTGCAGCCAGAATAAGAAGAGGGATTGACATCATCCATCTCATATAGAACACAAACTGATTGTGTACAGCTATGGAGTCCTAGCCTCAGGGAGACATGTGGAAACGCGCTTTTGTAAATATTTCACAATTCTGGTTTCCAAAGAGGGTAACGCCCTTATAAAAGGGGAAGTGTGCCAACAGCTTGTATACAGGCAGACTGATGGCAGTCTGTCTTCATACACAAGGAACAGACATGTAAAAAAGCTCCTGAGAAATGTACGAGTGACGCATGTCAATAATTCTCATGTATATTTGGCTGTGGTTTATAATTAGATCAATGATTATATATACAAATGCAATCATCAGTGCCTAAAAACGCCATCTAGCTTCTAAGTTAACACTTGGCTTGCCAAAATTAATAAAGTTAGAAGTGTTTTTTTTTTCTTTAGAAGTTAGTAAAGAAAAATTCAAAACCCAGAGGAAAAAAACAAAGCAAAAAACAAGCAGACACCATATCTCAGATAATATGAATATAAAAGTGGCAGAGAAATGCAAGAAAAGAAGCAGTGTAATAATATCAAATATAATAAAAAAAAAGGGAGATCCTTGTGCACTCAAATTGTATAATTAGCTCATTATTTAGACTAAATTACAGACAGTCCAATTCAATCTTCGGTCAGTTAAAGGGACACTTAAGTCATAATAAACTTTAATGATTGAGATAGAGCATGCAGTTTTAACCCTTTCGTGACAGGGTTAAAGTGCCTACATCGGAACAACTGTTCCGATGTAGACAAATTGAAACTACGCGATCGTGCATACGATTGCGAGATTTCAATTATTGGATCGCATCTGGGGGGCATCCCTACAATCCTAGGAACGCCCTCCAGATCGCGATTAAATCCTAGAAGCACAGAAGGCTTCAGGACAGCCGTTAGCTATGACGTTCTATTCCGTCATAACGGCTTTAAAGCCCAGTCTAATTATGACAGAAATAAACGTCATAACGGCTTTAAAAAGTTAAGACACTTTCCAATTAACTTCCTTTATCAAATTTTGCCCAGTCTTTTTATATTCACACTTTCTGGGAAACAAGATCCTACTGAGCATGTGCACAAGCTCACAAAATATATGTATACTAGTCTGATTGGCTGATGTCTGTCACATGATACAGGGGGCTGGAAATGGGAGAAAAAAAATCTGGCAAAAAAAAAAAAAAATCTGCTTATTTAATGTTCAGAGTAGGTGTTAAATCATTGTCTTTTTATTATGCACTTCTACGAAAGGAATAAAAAGTGCACCACTTGAGCAACATTGATACAGCAAAAATCTTTAATAAAATACTACAATACAAGTATACAAAGCATAAAACCCAATATATTCTTCCAATACACTAATTGTTTCAGATAACACCAAGCATCAAAGTCAAGAATCTACCATGAGTTTGGCTTAGCATTAGCTGAAAACTTAATGCGAAATGGAAGTTATATTGCTTAAAGGGATAGTAAACACCAAAAATGTTATTGTTTAAAAATATAGATAATCCCATTATTTACCATTCCCCAATTTTTTTTTTTATAACCAACGCTGTTATAGAAATGTACTTTTTACCTCTGTAATTACCTTGTATTGAAGCTTCTGTCAGAGCTATTGACAGACTTGCATTTCAGGCAATTAGTGCCGACTCTTACTTCACGTGTGTGAGTACAGTAGTGTTATATATATATATATTAAAAGGGACACTGAACCCAATTTTTTTCTTTCATGATTCAGATAGAGCATGCAATTTTAAGCAACTTTCTAACTTACTCATATTATCAATTTTTCTTTGTTCTCATGCTATCTTTATTTGAAAGAGGGCATCTAAGCTAAGAAGCCAGACAATTTTTTGTTAAGACCCTGGACAGCACTTGTTTAATGGTGGGTGAATTTATCCACCAATCAGCAATAACAACCCAGGTTGTTCACCAAAAATGGGCCGGTATCTAAAATTATATTCTTGCTTTTCAAATAAAGATACCAAGAGAATGAAGAAAATGATAATAGGAGTAAATTAGAAAGTTGCTTAAAATTGCATGCTCTATCTGAATCATGAAAGAAAGAAAAATTGGGTTCAGTGTCCCTTTAAACACGTGAACTAACACCCTCTAGCTGTGAAAAACTGTCAAATGCAGAGGCGGCCTTCAAAGGCTTAGAAATTAGCATATGAGCCAACCTAGGGTTTAGCTTTCAACTAAGAATAACAAGATAACAAAGCAAATGTGATGATAAAAGTAAATTAGAAAGTTGTTTAAAATTACATGCCCTATCTGAATCAGGAAAGTTTTTTTTGGACTTTACTATCCCTTTAAATCTTTATGAGTATTGTTTTCTTCCTTTTTCACAAGCTATATAGGAAGACCATCTAAATCCACCTCAAATTGGTCTAATTGATCTATTATACTACTTGGCACTGAGTGGGCGCGCACATCAAGACAATCCCCTATTCCCTTTTTGATTGTTTTGCACAATTGTTCTCTCTTCCTTTTTATGTTTTTGAGTCCCGTGGATGAGATTTAATTTTGTTTGAAAATTAAGAGGAAGTAGCAGTTGGCTGCAGCAAAAAAGAGAAGTAAAATTATTATATCAGTTATCTAACAATATAGTCTAACAATATAGTCAGTTATTAAATGGTTTATTTTCTATACCTTGTAAAATAGAGTGTGTGTATTTACAATCCTGTCTAAAGTGATACTCTTTAGTACCTTATATCACTCCATTTTATGTTGACTTTTACCCTACAAGTGTTGCTCTGTGTTCACAGTAATCTGTAAAAATAAGTTTTGATTTATTTGTCTGTCTATTGGCTTCTGCTTATTTTATCAGATTATATCTATTTAGGATAGATTGCATTGCTGTGTAAAAAGATAGTCTCCCTGAACTAATCCTGAACAAATGGATATAACAGCAAACTGTTTATTAATAGATGTACCCTTAAGAAATATATCCAAATAAATAAATCTGCAGTAAAAAAACAACTTATCTTACAGCAGGTTGCAATCATTACAGGGGGTGTGAACGCCATCAGATACATTGTCACTTTTTAAAATATATTACAACCTAAAAGCTACAGTATAGAAACATAAATATGATTGAGGAAGGAAATATTTGTGTTCACTAGGATCCAAACCTGTTTTCAGTAATTATGAAATATATAAATGTTAACTCTGTGTAATGCAACACAAGTTGGGCTTTCTTTTATAAGATTTGATATACTTATGAAAGAACAGGGGTTATTTCACTATCGTTTTACTGGGCAGATAAGGGATGAATAGAATATGTCAAACAGGTGATCCTATTAGCTCGAGTCTAGGGGAAACATCTACTTTGAAAAATCTACTGTTTTTTTTAGGCTCGTGCACAAACCTATTTCCTACCTTTTTTCTTGTATTTTGCATGCTGCAGTGACCCTGCTGGCAAATAGTACACATCAAATATACTTAGGTGTGTCTCACTAACTTATTACTCTGATCACGTGCTTTTATGTGCAGGTGATTCAGTGATCTCAAGAACTGTAAGAGGTTCTCACAGCCTAACAAACCTAAAGTTTATAGTGCAGCCTTTTAACACACCAGCACCAAAACATATTCATAGATTCACTCACAGGCTACAAGTTATGTACAGGCTCTAAATAGCTTGCAGACCGTATGTGAATGTGTGTATGTATATATATTGCACAGTGTGAAATCGTATCCAGCATGTGCTACAACGATAATAAGAAGCTGTATGCACATACAGATTCCCGACTGATGCCCACACAATATACCACTCCTAATCATCCATTTGTCTCTCACCTCCCGGGAACCGGTCACCGTTGTGATGTACACCACAATCCCCATCCTGAGCACCGACACACTACTATGCTCGCTACACTTCCGGCCTCTCCCACCACGTGATGGTTAGTGGCCCAATCAGAGGCGTCTCCTCATCACAGCTACCCGGGAAAGGACTACATATCCCAACGTGCCCCACAAACAATTGTGCATAGAAATAGAACGGAGAAAATTGTGTCTGTTATCTCTGAAAAATGCTTCGCATGCTTTGCGGGGTATGCTGGTGTGTATGCGATCCCTATATAGAGTTATCCCCTGTTTTTCATGATTTCTCCCACTCCTTTCAATTTCTCATCTTCACCATTGCAATATATTGTAATTCGTCTCACTCTGGAGGCTAATATGAGCTGACCTGCGTTTTTATTGGATTTAACATGTTAGACAATTTAATTTTATTTTAAAAAAATAACCTATGATATAGCTGAAGCCCACATTTTTTTCTTTCATGATTCAGACAGAGCATGCAATTTTAAGCAACTTTCTAATTTACTCCTATCATCAATTTTTCTTAGTTCTCTTGGTATCTTTATTTGAAAAATCAGGAATGTAAGCTTAGGAGCCGGCCCATTTTTTTTAATAATAAAATTGATAATAGGAGTAAATTAGAAAGTTGTTTAAAATTACATGCTCTATCTGAATCATGAAAGAAAGAAAAAAGGGTTTCATATCCCTTTAAAGTGCAGTTTAATAAAATGGTGCTTGATACAGGTTACGCCCACAAATGTTATAGAGATGCTGAGGATCTGCCACAAAATACCGGAGAATTGCAGTAAGTGGAGCAACAATGACCTATCCCCAAAACTTCTCCCTAATTCCCACCCTAAGCCCCCCTATGTATATGATTAACATGTGAGCAGTGTTGTATCATCTTGGCTACCAGTAATAGAAGTTTCTGCCAAACGTCAACAGAAAAAGTGTTAATGCTGTATTGATCACACAGAATATTTTCCTTTTAGTAGATTGTAATACTTTTTAATGAATTCGTCTACATCTGAAGAGATCCGTAGAGCAGCATTATGCACAATACAATAGAGAACACATGATTTACCATCTGAAAAACAGAAAGGCAATTACCATCAAACTGTATGCATATAGCTCACAACATACACAAATATATACAGGTATACCCTGCTCATACAGCGGGTTAGGGACCAGAGCCCCTCTGTAAAATGAAAACCGCCTTATAGTGAAACAAGGCAGTTTTAGCTTTCTTTTTATTTGCCAGTGTGTTTAAAAACTTGAAAACATGTTGGAACTAACATTTATTAGGGGTTCAATAGTGCTACGTTTAGTTAGCACAGCACAGTATTCAATTAGTATTCAATAAATACTGTACCTGTAAAATAGTGACAATTACTGTAGTAAAATTTGCCAGACTATAGCACTGAGACACAGATTGCACTGTAATGCTGTAAACGGAGTGAACTGTGCATAACAAAATGGTGCCAGTCACTTTTCTTGCAATCTCACAATGATTACAACACTGTTTCAAAATCCTTGCAGGCTGAACTTAAGATCCACAAAGTGCAGTATTAGCGAAGTGCTGTAAAGTGAGGTATACCTGTATTGCACGCAGGGGCAGAACTACAGGGGGTGCAGAGGTTGCAACTGCGAACTACCTCCAAGGGAGGGCCCAGCTTAAAATTTTTTATTTTCTTCTTCAATAAAAAACGTTGACCTGCCACTGCCTGTACTGATATCATGTGAGTGTGACATGATGCTTCACTAGTGTCTCTGACTACAGGGGTTAGTGTTTCTGTTTTACCCACTGGTGTTTATGTGTGTGTGTGTATGTGACTGTGTGTGTATTTATGCATGTATGTGTGTATGTTTGTGGAACCAGCAAATTACAGACCTTGTTACTACAGCATGGGGGGGGTGCGGGGGGTATACAGTGTCACTATACAGTACCACTATATCAGTGACGTGCAGTCACTATAGGCAAGGCTTCACCTCTCATATGGGCGAAAATATATTTTTTTTATTGGCTTTAAAAATAAAAAATATTGCAATTTTTTTTTTCCCCAGCATTTTTTTTTCACAGCTACATGTTGTGCAATGGAAAGGTTGTTCCAATCAGCCAATAGAATGCAAGCTCAATCCTATTGGCTGATTGTATCAGCCAATAGGATTTTTTCACCTTTAATTCTATCAGCCAATCGGAATTCAAGGGACGGCATCTTGGATGACGTCATTTAAAGGAACCTTCATTCTGAAAGAGTCGTCGTAAGAAGAGGATGCTCCGCGCCGGATGTTTTGAAGATGGACTCGCTCAGCGCCGGATGGATGAAGATAGAAGTTGCCGTCTGGATGAAGATAGAAGTTGCCGTCTGGATGAAGACTTCTGCCCGGTTGAATGAAGACTTCTGCCGCTTTATTGAGGACTTCTGCCGGCTTTGTTGAGGATGGATGTCGGGTCTTCGGGGGTTAGTGTTAGGTTTTTTTAAGGGTTTATTGGGTGGGTTTTATTTTTAGATTAGGGCTTTTGGGCAGAAAAAGAGCTAAATGCCCTTTTAAGGGCAATGGCCATCCAAATTGTCTTTTCAGGGGAATGGGGAGCTTAGGTTTTTTTAGTTTGGATATTATTTGGGGGGTTGGTTGTGTGGGTGGTGGGTTTTACTGTTGGGGGGGTGTTTGTATTTTTTTTATAGGTAAAAGGGCTGATTACTTTGGGGCAATGCCCCGCAAAAGGCCCTTTTAAGGGCTATTGGTAGTTTAGTTTAGACTAGGTTTTTTTATTTTGATAGGGCTATTAGATTAGGTGTAATAAGTTTAAATATCTGATAATTTCTTTTTTTATTTTGTGTAATTTAGTGGGGGGGGGTTGTAATTTAGGTAATTGTATTTAATTAATGTAATTGATTTAATTGTAGTGTAAGGTTAGGTGTTAGTGTAAGGCAGGTTAGGTTTTATTTTACAGGTACATTTGTATTTATTTTAGCTAGGTAGCTAGTAAATAGTTAATAACTATTTATTAACTATTCTACCTAGTTAAATTAAATACAAACTTACCTGTAAAATAAAAATAAACCCTAAGCTAGATACAATGTATCTATTAGTTATATTGTAGCTAGCTGAGGCCTAGATTTGGAGTTTGGCGTTAGCCGTGAAAACCAGCGTTAGAGGCTCCTAACGCTGGTTTTAGGCTACCGCCGGTATTTGGAGTCACTCAAAATAGGGTCTAACGCTCACTTTTCAGCCGCGACTTTTCCATACCGCAGATCCCCTTACGTCAATTGCGTATCCTATCTTTTCAATGGGATCTTTCTAACTCCGGTATTTAGAGTCGTGTTTGAAGTGAGCGTTAGACATCTAACGACAAAACACTAGCCGCAGGAAAAAAGTCAGTAGTTAAGAGCTTTCTGGGCTAACGCCGGTTTATAAAGCTCTTAACTACTGTGCTCTAAAGTACACTAACACCCATAAACTACCTATGTACCCCTAAACCGAGGTCCCCCCACATTGCCGACACTCAAATACATTTTTTTAACCCCTAATCTGCCGACCGCCACCTACGTTATCCTTATGTACCCCTAATCTGCTGCCCCTAACACCGCTGACCCCTGTATTATATTTATTAACCCCTAACCTGCCCCCCACAACGTCGCCTCCACCTACCTACACTTATTAACCCCTAATCTGCCGACCGCAAAGCGCCGCCACCTACGTTATCCTTATGTACCCCTAATCTGCTGCCCCTAACACCGCCAACCCCTATATTATATTTATTAACCCCTAATCTGCCCCCCACAACGTCGCCTCCACCTGCCTACACTTATTAACCCCTAATCTGCTGACCGGACCTCACCGCTATTCTAATAAATGTATTAACCCCTAAAGCTAAATCTAATCCTAACACTAACACCCCCCTAAATTAAATATAATTTTAATCTAAGGAAATTAATTAACTCTTATTAAATAAATTATTCCTATTTAAAGATAAATACTTACATGTAAAATAAATTCTAATATAGCTACAATATAAATTATAATTATATTATAGCTATTTTAGGATTAATCTTTATTTTACAGGTAACTTTGTATTTATTTTAACCAGGTACAATAGCTATTAAATAGTTAAGAACTATTTAATAGCTAAAATAGTTAAAATAATTACAAATTTACCTGTAAAAGAAATCCTAACCTAAGTTACAATTAAACCTAACACTACACTATCAATAAATTAATTAAATAAACTACCTACAATTACCTACAATTAACCTAACACTACACTATCAATAAATTAATTAAATACAATTCCTACAAATAACAACAATTAAATAAACTAGCTAAAGTACAAAAAATAAAAAAGAAGTAAGTTACAAAAAATAAAAAAATATTTACAAACATAAGAAAAATATTACAACAATTTTAAACTAATTACACCTACTCTAAGCCCCCTAATAAAATAACAAAGCCCCCCAAAATAAAAAAATGCCCTACCCTATTCTAAATAAAGTTCAAAGCTCTTTTACCTTACCAGCCCTGAACAGGGCCCTTTGCGGGGCATGCCCCAAGAAGTTCAGCTCTTTTGCCTGTAAAAAAAAACATACAATACCCAAGCCCCCCAACATTACAACCCACCACCCACATACCCCTAATCTAACCCAAACCCCCCTTAAATAAACCTTACACTAAGCCCCTGAAGACCTTCCTACCTTGTCTTCACCTCACCGGGTTCAACGATCTGTCCAGAAGAGCTCCTCCGATGTCCTGATCCAAGCCCAAGCGGGGGGCTGAAGAGGTCCATGATCCGGCTGAAGTCTTCATCCAAGCGGGAGCTGAAGAGGTCCATGATCCGGATGAAGTCTTCATCCAAGCGGGAGCTGAAGAGGTCCATGATCCGGATGAAGTCTTCTATCAACGGCATCTTCAATCTTCTTTCTTCCGGATCCATCTTGCAGACCTCCGACGCGGAACATCCTCTTCTCCCGACGCCTACTAGCCGAATGATGGTTCCTTTAAGGGACGTCATCCAAGATGGCGTCCCTCGAATTCCGATTGGCTGATAGGATTCTATCAGCCAATCGGAATTAAGGTAGGAATATTCTGATTGGCTGATGGAATCAGCCAATCAGAATCAACTTCAATCCGATTGGCTGATCCAATCAGCCAATCAGATTGAGCTCACATTCTATTGGCTGTTCCGATCAGCCAATAGAATGCAAGCTCAATCTGATTGGCTGATTGGATCAGCCATTCGGATTGAACTTTATTCTGATTGGCTGATGGAATCAGCCAATCAGAATATTCCTACCTTAATTCCGATTGGCTGATAGAATCCTATCAGCCAATCGGAATTCGAGGGACGCCATCCGGATCATGGACCTCTTCAGCTCCCGCTTGGATGAAGACTTCATCCGGATCATGGACCTCTTCAGCTCCCGCTTGGATGAAGACTTCAGCCGGATCATGGACCTCTTCAGCCCCCCGCTTGGGCTTGGATCAGGACATCGGAGGAGCTCTTCTGGACAGATCGTTGAACCCGGTGAGGTGAAGACAAGGTAGGAAGATCTTCAGGGGCTTAGTGTTAGGTTTATTTAAGGGGGGTTTGGGTTAGATTAGGGGTATGTGGGTGGTGGGTTGTAATGTTGGGGGGGGGGTATTGTATGTTTTTTTTTACAGGCAAAAGAGCTGAACTTCTTGGGGCATGCCCCGCAAAGGGCCCTGTTCAGGGCTGGTAAGGTAAAAGAGCTTTGAACTTTAGTTATTTAGAATAGGGTAGGGCATTTTTTTATTTTGGGGGGCTTTGTTATTTAATTAGGGGGCTTAGAGTAGGTGTAATTAGTTTAAAATTGTTGTAATATTTTTCTTATGTTTGTAAATATTTTTTTATTTTTTGTAACTTAGTTCTTTTTTATTTTTTTGTACTTTAGCTAGTTTATTTAATTGTTGTTATTTGTAGGAATTTTATTTAATTAATTTATTGATAGTGTAGTGTTAGGTTAATTGTAGGTAATTGTAGGTAGTTTATTTAATTAATTTATTGATAGTGTAGTGTTAGGTTTAATTGTAACTTAGGTTAGGATTTCTTTTACAGGTAATTTTGTAATTATTTTAACTATTTTAGCTATTAAATAGTTCTTAACTATTTAATAGCTATTGTACCTGGTTAAAATAAATACAAAGTTACCTGTAAAATAAATATTAATCCTAAAATAGCTATAATATAATTATAATTTATATTGTAGCTATATTAGGATTTATTTTACAGGTAAGTATTTAGCTTTAAATAGGAATAATTTATTTAATAAGAGTTTATTTATTTAGTTAGATTAAAATTATATTTAACTTAGGGGGGTGTTAGTGTTAGGGTTAGACTTAGCTTTAGGGGTTAATACATTTATTAGAATAGCGGTGAGCTCCGGTCGTCAGATTAGGGGTTAATAATTGAAGTTAGGTGTCGGCGATGTTAGGGAGGGCAGATTAGGGGTTAATACAATTTATTATAGGGTTAGTGAGGCGGATTAGGGGTTAATAACTTTATTATAGTAGCGGTGCGGTCCGCTCGGCAGATTAGGGGTTAATAAGTGTAGGCAGATGGGGGCGACGTTGTGGGCGGCAGATTAGGGGTTAATAAATATAATATAGGGGTCGGCGGTGTTAGGGGCAGCAGATTAGGGGTACATAAGTATAATGTAAGTAGCGGCGGTTTACGGAGCGGCAGATTAGGGGTTAAAAATAAAATGCAGGGGTCAGCGATAGCGGGGGCGGCAGATTAGGGGTTAATAAGTGTAAGGTTAGGGGTGTTTAGACTCGGGGTACATGTTAGGGTGTTAGGTGCAGACTTAGGAGGTGTTTCCGCATAGCAAACAATGGGGCTGCGTTAAGAGCTGAACGCGGCTTTTTTGCAGGTGTTAGGTTTTTTTTCAGCTCAAACAGCCCCATTGTATCCTATGGGGGAATCGTGCACGAGCACGTTTTTGAGGCTGGCCGCTTGCGTAAGCAACTCTGGTATCGAGAGTTGAAGCTGCGTTAAAAATGCTCTACGCTCCTTTTTTGGAGCCTAACGCAGCCTTTATGTGGACTCTCAATACCAGAGTTGTTTTTATGGTGCGGCCAGAAAAAAGTAGACATGTGCACGGCTAAAAAATTCGGTTCGTTTTCGGTTCGGATCGATTCGGACTTTTCGAATTTCGTTTCGGATCGAATCGGATTCGGCAAAATTTGAATAAATTCGTTTTGGATTTATTCGGATCCGAATAAATTCGTTTCGGATTTATTCGGATTCGGCTGAATTCGGTTCTATTCCGTTCGGTATGTTTTTAGTACACTAACACCCATTTAGTACACTAAGTCACTAACACCCATAAACTACCTATGAACCACTAAACCGAGGCCCCCCCACATCGCAAAACCCTATAATAACATTATTTAACCCCTAATCTGCCGATCGGATATCGCTGCAACCTACATTATAGCTATTAACCCCTAATCTGCTGTCCCTAACACCGCCGACCCCTACATTATAGTTATTAACCCCTAATCTGCCCCCCCCAACGTCGCCGCAATCTAACTACAAGTATTAACCCCTAATCTGCCGACCCGATATCGCCGCCTACATTATAGCTATTAACCCCTAATCTGCTGTCCCTAACACCGCCGACCCCTACATTATAGTTATTCACCCCTAATCTGCCCCCCCAACGTCGCCGCAATCTAACTACAAGTATTAACCCCTAATCTGCCGACCCGATATCGCCGCCGCCTACATTATAGCTATTAACCCCTAATCTGCTGTCCCTAACACCGCCGACCCCTACATTATAGTTATTAACCCCTAATCTGCCCCCCCAACGTCGCCGCAATCTAACTACAAGTATTAACCCCTAATCTGCCGACCTGATATCGCCGCCGCCTACATTATAGCTATTAACCCCTAATCTGGTGTCCCTAACACCGCCGACCCCTACATTATAGTTATTAACCCCTAATCTGCCTCCCCCCAACGTCGCCACAATCTAACTACAAGTATTAACCCCTAATCTGCCGACCGCAAATCGCCGCCACTATAATAAATGTATTAACCCCTAAACCGCCGCACTCCCGCCTCGCAAACACTATAATACATTTTATTAACCCCTAATCTGCCCTCCCTAACATCGGCGCCACCTACCTACAATTATTAACCCCTAATCTCCCGCCCCCAACGTCGCCGCTACTATAATAAGGTTATTAACCCCTAAACCTAAGTCTAACCCTAACACTAACACCCCCTAACTTAAATATAATTTAAATAAAACGAAATAAGTTTACTATAGTTAAATAAATGAATCCTATTTAAAACTAAAGACTTACCTGTAAAATAAACCCTAATATAGCTACAATATAACTAATAGTTACATTGTAGCTATCTTAGGATTTATATTTATTTTACAGGCAACTTTGTATTTATTTTAACTAGGTACAATAGTTATTAAATAGCTAGCTAAAATAAATACAAATTTACCTGTAAAATATATCCTAACCTAAGTTACAATTACACCTAACACTACACTATAATTAAATAAATGAATCCTATTTAAAACTAAATACTTACCTGTAAAATAAACCCTAATATAGCTGCAATATAACTAATAGTTACATTGTAGCTATTTTAGCATTTATATTTATTATACAGGCAACTTTGTATTTATTTTAACTAGGTACAAAAGCTATTAAATAGTTATTGACTAATTAATAGCTACTGGGTTAAAATAATTACAAAATTACCTGTAAAATAAATCCTAACCTAAGTTACAATTAAACCTAACACTACACTGTCATTAAATAAATTAACTACAAGTACCTACAATTATCTACAATTAAATAAACTAAAGTACAAAAACCCCCCACTAAATTACAAAAAACAAACAAACACTAAATTACAAAAAATAAAAAAATATTACAAGAATTTTAAACTAATTACACCTAATCTAAGCCCCCTAATAAAATAACAAAGCCCCCCAAAATAAAAAAAATGCCCTACCCTATACTAAATTACAAAAGTTAACAGCTCTATTACCTTACCAGCCCTGAACAGGGCCCTTTGCGGGGCATGCCCCAAAGAAAACAGCTCTTTTGCCTGTAAAAAAAAAACACAATCCCCCCCCCACATTACAACCCACCACCCACATACCCCTACTCTAACCCAAACCCCCCTTAAATAAACCTAACACTACCCCCCTGAAGATCTCCCTACCTTGAGTCGTGTTCACCCAGCCGGGCCGAAGTCTTCATCCGATGGGGCAGAAGAGGACATCCAGACCGGCAGAAGTCTTCATCCAAGCGGGGCAAGAAGAGGTCTTCCATCCATCATACAAGTACCAAAATACAAACAAACACTAAATTACCAAAAATAATAAAATATTACAATAATTTTAAACTAATTACACCTAATCTAAGCCCCCGACTAGCTATTAATATAGCTTCAATATAACTAATAGTTACATTGTAGCTATTTTAGGATTTATATTTATTTTACAGGCAACTTTGTATTTATTTTAACTAGGTACAATAGCTATTAAATAGTTAATAACTATTTAATAACTACCTAGCTAAAATAAATACAAATTTACCTGTAAAATAAATCATAACCTAAGTTACAATTACACCTAACACTACACTATCATTAAATTAACTAAATAAATGAATCCTATATAACACTAAAGACTTACCTGTAAAATAAACCCTAATATAGCTGCAATATAACTAATAGTTACATTGTAGCTATTTTAGCATTTATATTTATTGTACAGGCAACTTTGTATTTATTTTAACTAGGTTCAATAGCTATTAAATAGATATTGACTATTTAATAGCTACCTAGTTAAAATAATTACAAAATTACCTGTAAAATAAATCCTAACCTAAGTTACAATTAAACCTAACACTACACTATCATTAAATAAATTAACTACAAGTACCTACAATTAAATACAATTAAAAAAACTAAACTAAAGTACAAAAACCCCCCCACTAAATTACAAAAAATAAAAAAATATTACAAGAATTTTAAACTAATTACACCTAATCTAAGCCCCCTAATAAAATAACAAAGCCCCCCAAAATAAAAAAAAATGCCCTACCCTATACTAAATTACAAAAGTTAACAGCTCTATTACCTTACCAGCCCTGAACAGGGCCTTTTGCGGGGCATGCCCCAAAGAAAACAGCTCTTTTGCCTGTAAAAAAAAACACAATACCCCCCCCCCACATTACAACCCACCACCCACATACCCCTACTCTAACCCAAACCCCCCTTAAATAAACCTAACACTACCCCCCTGAAGATCTCCCTACCTTGAGTCGTGTTCACCCAGCCGGGCCGAAGTCTTCATCAGATGGGGCAGAAGAGGACATCCAGACCGGCAAAAGTCTTCATCCAAGCGGGGCAAGAAGAGGTCTTCCATCCATCAGAAAAGTACAAAAAAACAAGCAAACACTAAATTAGCAAGAATAATAAAATATTACAATAATTTTAAACTAATTACACCTAATCTAAGCCCCCTACTAGCTATTAATATAGCTACAATATAACTAATAGTTACATTGTAGCTATTTTAGGATTTATATTTATTTTACAGGCAACTTTGTATTTATTTTAACTAGGTACAATAGCTATTAAATAGTTAATAACTATTTAATAACTACCTAGCTAAAATAAATACAAATTTACCTGTAAAATAAACCCTAACCTAAGTTACAATTACACCTAACACTACACTGTCATTAAATTAACTAAATAAATTAATCCTATATAAAACTAAATACTTACCTGTAAAATAAACCCTAATATAGCTACAATATAACTAATAGTTACATTGTAGCTATTTTAGCATTTATATTTATTTTACAGGCAACTTTGTATTTATTTTAACTAGGTACAGTAGCTATTAAATAGATATTTACTGTTTAATAGCTACCTAGTTAAAATAATTACAAAATTACCTGTAAAATAAATCCTAACCTAAGTTACTATTAAACCTAACACTACACTATCATTAAATAAATTAACTACAAGTACCTACAATTAAATACAATGAAATAAACTAAACTAAAGTACAAAAAAAACAAACACTAAATTACAAAAAATAAAAAAAATTACAAGAATTTTAAACTAATTACACCTAATCTAAGCCCCCTAATAAAATAACAAAGCCCCCCAAAATAAAAAAATGCCCTACCCTATACTAAATTACAAAAGTAATCAGCTCTATTACCTTACCAGCCCTGAACAGGGCCATTTGCGGGGCATGCCCCAAAGAAAACAGCTCTTTTGCCTGTAAAAAAACACACAATACCCCCCCACATTACAACCCACCACCCACATACCCCTACTCTAACCCAAACCCCCCTTAAATAAACCTAACACTACCCCCCTGAAGATCTCTCTACTGTGTCTTCACCCAGCGGGCCGAAGTTTTCATCCGATCGGGCAGAAGAGGACATCCAGACCGGCAGAAGTCTTCATCCAAGCGGGGCAAGAAGAGGTCTTCCATCCATCAGAAGTCTTGATCCAGGCGGCATCTTCTCTGTTCATCCATCCGGAGCGGAGCGGCAGCATCCTGAAGACATCCCACGCAGAGCATCCTCTTCTTTCTTGATCCGACGACTAGGTGACTGTACCTTTAAGTGACGTCATCCAAGATGGCGTCCCTTGAATTCCGATTGGCTGATAGGATTCTATCAGCCAATCGGAATTAAGGTAGGAAAAATCTGATTGGCTGATTCAATCAGCCAATCAGATTCAAGTTCAATCCGATTGGCTGATCCAATCAGCCAATCAGATTGAGCTCGCATTCTATTGGCTGATCGGAACAGCCAATAGAATGCGAGGTCAATCTGATTGGCTGATTCCATCAGCCAATCGGATTGAACTTGAATCTGATTGGCTGATTGAATCAGCCAATCAGATTTTTCCTACCTTAATTCCGATTGGCTGATAGAATCCTATCAGCCAATCGGAATTCAAGGGACGCCATCTTGGATGACGTCACTTAAAGGTACAGTCACCTAGTCGTCGGATCAAGAAAGAAGAGGATGCTCTGCGTGGGATGTCTTCAGGATGCTGCCGCTCCGCTCCCGATGGATGAACAGAGAAGATGCCGCCTGGATCAAGACTTCTGATGGATGGAAGACCTCTTCTTGCCCCGCTTGGATGAAGACTTCTGCCGGTCTGGATGTCCTCTTCTGCCCGATCGGATGAAGACTTCGGCCCGCTGGGTGAAGACACGGTAGAGAGATCTTCAGGGGGGTAGTGTTAGGTTTATTTAAGGGGGGTTTGGGTTAGAGTAGGGGTATGTGGGTGGTGGGTTGTAATGTGGGGGGGGTATTGTGTTTTTTTTTACAAGCAAAAGAGCTGTTTTCTTTGGGGCATGCCCCCGCAAAAGGCCCTTTTAAGGGCTGGTAAGGTAATAGAGCTGATTACTTTTGTAATTTAGTATAGGGTAGGGCATTTTTTTATTTTGGGGGGCTTTGTTATTTTATTAGGGGGCTTAGATTAGGTGTAATTAGTTTAAAATTCTTGTAATTTTTCTTGCCCCGCTTGGATGAAGACTTCTGCCGGTCTGGATGTCCTCTTCTGCCCCATCGGATGAAGACTTCGGCCCGGCTGGGTGAACACGACTCAAGGTAGGGAGATCTTCAGGGGGGTAGTGTTAGGTTTATTTAAGGGGGGTTTGGGTTAGAGTAGGGGTATGTGGGTGGTGGGTTGTAATGTGGGGGGGGGGATTGTGTTTTTTTTTTACAGGCAAAAGAGCTGTTTTCTTTGGGGCATGCCCCGCAAAGGGCCCTGTTCAGGGCTGGTAAGGTAATAGAGCTGTTAACTTTTGTAATTTAGTATAGGTTAGGGCATTTTTTTATTTTGGGGGGCTTTGTTATTTTATTAGGGGGCTTAGATTAGGTGTAATTAGTTTAAAATTCTTGTAATATTTTTTTATTTTTTGTAATTTAGTGGGGGGGGTTTTGTACTTTAGTTTAGTTTTTTTAATTGTATTTAATTGTAGGTACTTGTAGTTAATTTATTTAATGATAGTGTAGTGTTTAATTGTAACTTAGGTTAGGATTTATTTTACAGGTAATTTTGTAATTATTTTAACTAGGTAGCTATTAAATAGTCAATATCTATTTAATAGCTATTGAACCTAGTTAAAATGAATACAAAGTTGCATGTACAATAAATATAAATGCTAAAATAGCTACAATGTAACTATTAGTTATATTGCAGCTATATTAGGGTTTATTTTACAGGTAAGTCTTTAGTTTTATATAGGATTCATTTATTTAGTTAATTTAATGATAGTGTAGTGTTAGGTGTAATTGTAACTTAGGTTATGATTTATTTTACAGGTAAATTTGTATTTATTTTAGCTAGGTAGTTATTAAATAGTTATTAACTATTTAATAACTATTGTACCTAGTTAAAATAAATACAAAGTTGCCTGTAAAATACATATAAATCCTAAAATAGCTACAATGTAACTATTAGTTATATTGAAGCTATATTAATAGCTAGTAGGGGGCTTAGATTAGGTGTAATTAGTTTAAAATTATTGTAATATTTTATTATTTTTGGTAATTTAGTGTTTGTTTGTATTTTGGTACTTGTATGATGGATGGAAGACCTCTTCTTGCCCCGCTTGGATGAAGACTTCTGCCGGTCTGGATGTCCTCTTCTGCCCCATCGGATGAAGACTTCGGCCCGGCTGGGTGAACATGACTCAAGGTAGGGAGATCTTCAGGGGGGTAGTGTTAGGTTTATTTATGGGGGGTTTGGGTTAGAGTAGGGGTATGTGGGTGGTGGGTTGTAATGTGGGGGGGGGGTTGTGTTTTTTTTTTACAGGCAAAAGAGCTGTTTTCTTTGGGGCATGCCCCGCAAAGGGCCCTGTTCAGGGCTGGTAAGGTAATAGAGCTGTTAACTTTTGTAATTTAGTATAGGGTAGGGCATTTTTTTTTATTTTGGGGGGCTTTGTTATTTTATTAGGGGGCTTAGATTAGGTGTAATTAGTTTAAAATTCTTGTAATATTTTTTTATTTTTTGTAATTTAGTGATTTTTAATTTTTTTTGTAATTTAGTGGGGGGTTTTGTACTTTAGTTTATTTAATTGTAGATAATTGTAGGTACTTGTAGTTAATTTATTTAATGATAGTGTAGTGTTAGGTTTTATTGTAACTTAGGTTAGGATTTATTTTACAGGTAATTTTGTAATTATTTTAACTAGGTAGCTATTAATTAGTCAATAACTATTTAATAGCTATTGTACCTAGTTAAAATAAATACAAAGTTGCCTGTAAAATAAATATAAATGCTAAAATAGCTACAATGTAACTATTAGTTATATTGCAGCTATATTAGGGTTTATTTTACAGGTAAGTATTTAGTTTTAAATATGAGTCATTTATTTAATTAATTAAATGATAGTGTAGTGTTAGGTGTAATTGTAACTTAGGTTAGGATTTATTTTACAGGTAAATTTGTATTTATTTTAGCTAGGTAGTTATTAAATAGTTAATAACTATTTAATAACTATTGTACCTAGTTAAAATAAATACAAAGTTGCCTGTAAAATAAAAATAAATCCTAAAATAGCTACAATGTAACTATTAGTTATATTGCAGCTATCTTAGGGTTTATTTTACAGGTAAGTCTTTAGTTTTAAATAGGATTCATTTATTTAACTATAGTAAACTTATTTCGTTTTATTTAAATTATATTTAAGTTAGGGGGTGTTAGTGTTAGGGTTAGACTTAGGTTTAGGGGTTAATAACCTTATTATAGTAGCGGCGACGTTGGGGGCGTGAGATTAGGGGTTAATAATTGTAGGTAGGTGGCGGCGATGTTAGGGAGGGCAGATTAGGGGTTAATAAAATGTATTATAGTGTTTGCGAGGCGGGAGTGCGGCGGTTTAGGGGTTAATACATTTATTATAGTTGCGGCGATTTGCGGTCGGCAGATTAGGGGTTAATACTTGTAGTTAGATTGTGGCGACATTGGGGGGGGCAGATTAGGGGTTAATAACTATAATGTAGGGGTCGGCGGTGTTAGGGACAGCAGATTAGGGGTTAATAGCTATAATGTAGGCGGCGGCGATATCGGGTCGGCAGATTAGGGGTTAATACTTGTAGTTAGATTGCGGCGACGTTGGGGGAGGCAGATTAGGGGTTAATAACTATAATGTAGGGGTCGGCGGTGTTAGGGACAGCAGATTAGGGGTTAATAGCTATAATGTAGGCGGCGGCGATATCGGGTCGGCAGATTAGGGGTTAATACTTGTAGTTAGATTGCGGCGACGTTGGGGGGGCAGATTAGGGGTTAATAACTATAATGTAGGGGTCGGCGGTGTTAGGGACAGCAGATTAGGGATTAATAGCTATAATGTAGACGGCGGCGATATCGGGTCGGCAGATTAGGGGTTAATACTTGTAGTTAGATTGCGGCGACGTTGGGGGAGGCAGATTAGGGGTTAATAACTATAATGTAGGGGTCGGCGGTGTTAGGGACAGCAGATTAGGGGTTAATAGCTATAATGTAGGCGGCGGCGATATTGGGTCGGCAGATTAGGGGTTAATACTTGTAGTTAGATTGCGGCGACGTTGGGGGGGCAGATTAGGGGTTAATAACTATAATGTAGGGGTCGGCGGTGTTAGGGACAGCAGATTAGGGGTTAATAGCTATAATGTAGGCGGCGGCGATATCGGGTCGGCAGATTAGGGGTTAATACTTGTAGTTAGATTGCGGCGACGTTGGGGGGGGGCAGATTAGGGGTTAATAACTATAATGTAGGGGTCGGCGGTGTTAGGGACAGCAGATTAGGGGTTAATAGTTATAATGTAGGTGGCGGCGATATTCGGTCGGCAGATTAGGGGTTAATAAAATAATGCAGGTGTCAGCGATAGCGGGGGCGGCAGATTAGGGGTTAATAAGTGTTAGATTAGGGGTGTTTAGAGACTCGGGGTACATGTTAGGGTGTTAGGTGCAGACTTAGTGTTTCCCCATAGGAAACAATGGGGCTGAGGTGTTAGTTTTTTTTCAGCCGAAACTCCCATTGTTTCCTATGGGGAAATGCCGAATTTTAACGAGCTAATTCGGATTTATTCGGAGATACGGCAGCTATTTCGGATTCATTCGGTAGATTCGGAAGTATTTTAATTCGGAAATCCGAATCGATCCGAATCTCCGAATTTACAGAATTTACCGAATTTACGAATTAATCCGAAACGAACCGCACATGTCTAGAAAAAAGCCGGCGTTAGTTTTTCGGGTCGTTACCGACAAAACTCCAAATCTAGCCGTGAGGGTTTATTTTACAGGTAAGTATTTAGTTTTAAAAAGGAATTATTTAGGTAATGATAGTAGGTTTTATTTAGATTTATTTTAATTATATTTAAGTTAGGGGGTGTTAGGGTTAGACTTAGGTTTAGGGGTTAATAAATTTAGTATAGCGGCGGCGACGTTGGTGGCGGAATATTAGGGGTTAATAAATGTAAGTAGGTGGCAGCGATGTTAGGGACAGCAGATTAGGGGTTAATAATATTTAACTAGTGTTTGTGATGCGGGAGTACGGCGGTTTAGGGGTTAATATGTTTATTCTAGTGGTGGCGATGTCCGGAGCGGCAGATTAGGGGTTAATAATTTTATTTTAGTGTTTGCGATGCGGGAGGGCCTTGGTTTAGGGGTTAATAGGTAGTTTATGGGTGTTAGTATACTTGTTAGCACTTTAGTTATGAGTTTTATGGTACAGCTTTGTAGCGTAAAACCCATAACTACTGACTTTCAGTTTACGGTATGGATCTTGACGGTATTGGCTGTACCGCTCACTTTTTGGCCTCCTAGGCAGACTCGTAATACCGGCGCTATGGAAGTCCCATTGAAAAAGGACTTTTTGAAAGCTGCGGTAATTACTTGCGTTAAGGCCAAAAAAGTGTGCGGTGCAGAAATACCTGCAAGACTCGTAATACCAGCGGTAGTGAAAAAGAGCCTTAACGCTGCTTTTTCACTCGTACCGCAAAACTCGTATTCTAGCCGTAAGTTAATAGGACTTTATTTATAAAAATGGAAGAACATTAGCAGGTATGGGAATAAATAGTTACATTTTGGGCCAGATTATCCAACCAGACTAGACAGTCAGAAAGAAAAGCTGAAAGTGTATTGCAGGAGACATAAAGCCTAGACTAGAGGAGGAAGTCAGGATAATAATTTGGTCTGCCAGATTGACTGGGGGGGGGAAATTAACATAATTAACATAAATTATATCCATCTTGTCTATACTTGTATTATGTCACATAGGAAACTGCAGTTAGCAAACATTATGTCATGGCTTTTTAATATAGGAGTGTGAAACAAAGGAGTATTGGACATCTATCTAAGTAGTTCCCATCTAGTAGGATTGCAGATACTGTGGCAGATATTGACCACTCCAACCTTTTAAAGGGATAGGAAAGTCAAAATTAAACTTGCATAATGCAGTTTTTAAAACACTTTTAAATTCACTTCTATTTTTAAATGTGCTTTGTTCTCTTGGTATCCCTTGTTGAAAAATATGCACATACCCTACACTAGTTGGAGCTAGCTGCTGATTGGTGCCTGCACAAATTTGTCTCTTGTGATTCGCTATCTAAATGTGTTCAGCTAGCAGCCAGTAGTGCAATGCTGTTCTTTCAGCCCGCGATAACAAGAGAATGAAGCAAATTTGATAATAGAAGTAAATTGGAACGTTGTTAAAAAGCGTGCATTTTATCCAAATCATGAAAGAAATTTTTTAAAGAAGCATACACAACTTTTAAAGATTAACCCTTCTATATCACAGACCACAAATAAGGTAACAATTGTAAACAAAACCATAGTTATCTAAATACACAGCAAGTAAATCATAAAACATTTCAAGCAGAAGTAAACATAAGCATATAGCCCCTTCATCATTTAAAGACCAGTTGTCTTCAGCTATAACTTTAAAAGATTTAGTTATCTCCCTATACCACTTGGCCATATTACTGTAGCTGCATAGAAGGGCGAACGAGGTCTTCTGATCCTTGTGTGGCATAAAGGATCTTTAGCAGGCAATATATACATATATATTCACAGAAAAAGTACAGATTATGATAAGATCTTATCCCCAATAATCTTGCACTAATGGCAAAGAAACAATACTCTCCTTTGAATTTGGACCGCTGCCTTCTTGCAGTCTCTCCCAGAAGACTGAACAATATGTGTGATGAAAGGTTTACAGATGGCGCTGGTCTTTAATGCAAGTATTCCAATCAATGTAGATATCTCTACCAAATAAAAGAGAAAAGCTTGACAGATATATTATAGCCAAGTGTTATATGTGCAGTATACTCACTCCATAAGTTTTAAGTAGTCAGCCAAACTGGAGCAGAATCCACGTATATCCTGTTGTATAAATCTCAACCAAAACTAAGAGGAAATAAAAGCTACAATGAGGGTAAGGTAAGTAACTTTGTATTGTATTAATTAGTAACTTACTCCAATATAAATCAAATTCCAGCGATGTCACAAAAACAAAGTAGAAACAAAATGACACTATGTGTCTAAAAATGAACAAAGCTTTATTATCTCAACGCGTTTCAACGTTAAAACGTCTTTCTCAAGAGCAAGTTAAAAACAATGGTAGTTTGCTGAAGTGTGACATACAATGCTGGTTTAAATACAAATCACCTGGGTTCTAACTTCCGGTTTTACCAGAGATTAGATTCACATAGATATTGTATGTCACACTTCAGCAAACTACCACTGTTTTTAACTTGCTCTTGAGAAAGACGTTTTTAACGTTGAAATGCGTTGAGCTAATAAAGCTTTGTTAATTTTTAGACACATAGTGTCATTTTGTTTTTACTTTATTTTTGTGACATCGCTGGAATTTGATTTATATTGGAGTAAGTTACTAATTAATACAATACGAAGTTACTTACCTTACCCTCATTGGAGCTTTTATTTCCTCCTAGTTTTGGTTGAGATTTATACAACAGGATATACGTGGATTCTGATCCAGTTTGGCTGACTACTTAAAACTTATGGAGTGAGTATACTGCACATATAACACTTGGCTATAATATATCTGTCAAGCTTTTCTCCTTTATTTGGTAGAGATATCTACATTGATTGGAATACTTGCATTAAAGAACAGCTCCATCTGTAAACCTTTCAATATATACATATATACCTCAGGAGGACGAACTAAGTTCGAAAATATATTCTTGACTCTAAGGGCTTCCTCATGGGAAAAGTGTGCCTGCTGCCTCATCAATACATTCTCCTGTGTCGCTCTACTCTGAGAAGTAGGGGCCTGCAGCAAGCCCTATTGCGTTTGAGTGCTGTGTACTTCTTCTCGTGAATAGTGATAAGGATAGGAAGAGACCTCACCCGGATTATCCCCCGCAAATCAAAATTTTAAAACAAACTTTATTCAGTTGCTAAGATCAGGTTTGATCAATTGTTGTTTTCGTTAGATCTAGCATACAAGGAGTGGTATTAACAATTATTTGGAGGGGTCTAACCGTCATCAGCCCCCCTTAACAAAAAATTGGAAACAAAGTTATTTAATTTGATAGATATTTGTTAGATAAGGTAGGATGTTTGCAGACTTGTTACCGCAGATCAGGAAGTAGAGATCTTGAAGGACCCTGCAGCCAGGATCTGGATCTCCTTGCATGTAATTGGCCAGCCTCCATGGTGTATACACTCTCAGTTAGTGTAGTCCGCTCCAGAATACCTTTTAAAGGTATTTTGTAGCTATAACATGTTGCAGGGCCTAACGTCTCTCCACTTAGAGGTTGTGCAAGGTTATCAGAGATGTATAGTTTACCCTCATTGATCTCATGCAACCCTCTCATTGTCTAAAGCTTCTATAGAACTCCAATTGCGACTGCTTAACCAAGGGAGGTAGGGGGGGGTGTTAGAAAAAATGTAGGCTGCTGTCAATCCTCTAATAGCCCAGACTAGTGCACCCTTGGAGGCAAATCTAACCACAGTGATATCAATCAATGTAGCTTTTATTCCTGTGTTACTGGTCACAATCTATAAATGTAGATGAGTCTCTCAACCCCTGATAATCGGCGGATTATCCTAATGGTGCACGGAGCTCCTAGTATTGCATCCAAACATGGATGCCGCCTGGATACGACCCCCACAAAACCTTGATTTTGTTGATCCAAGCTATTACAATCTACACAAAAAAAAGAACCTTCAAGTTACTCCCACCTTGACTGTCAGTTGCATACACAACATTGTGTTGTTACCAGTTATGTCAGTGCTCTGGAGGTCATGCAGAGGTTACCTCATATGTTCAAGTACACTGGAGAGTGTATAACCATGCATGCAATTAGATTACAATGACAAATTGCACACAAAAAATTTGATCACTAAATACTCAATGAAAAAAAAAACATAGTTACAATATAAGATCACAAATCTCAGATAGCTAATTTCTGACACCCAGATATATATACCAGATTTTTCTGACCAAACATGCAAACATACCCATCTCAGTATAGCGCAAACTAATACATACACATATACAGACATACTAATATAAGAATGACACACTTAGAGATCACATCGCATAATGCACACTGTCACACATATACAGTGTAACATGGTACACGCATATACAGACTTCTGCAATATGACACAAAGTCAGAACACAGACACAGCACAGACTAACATAACACATGGTTTTATACCATAATATTATGAAGGGCACAACAATGGCGCTACAACAGTACCCTAATCAGCAACATTATTGTGGTTGGTGGTGTATTTACTTTTTGTGCTGCCTTAGGCATTGGTCAGTGTAGTGCTCTCCACAATAATTTTGGCTCATATTTGCCTCATATGTTTCTCACAACCTGAGACCAGGGATCATAGAATTTGGAGAGTGTAACAGTGGAAAAACAGCATGCCATATAACTACCCCTCCAAATTTGTTTCCCTCAAATCCTGCTACCCTAGTCACAAGCCTTGTGGCCTAGGCCAACATCCGCAACTGTTGAAGTTATATTTCTGCTGGTTTGATATTTACCCATTGACCAAAGTCCAAACTGATATGACAGAGGTATGTAAGCACATACATAAACACATCTTCATATACAGATCACACTCAGTTTGGGAACTTTTTTATGATGCCCCCCCCCCCTGTCTCTCTTCTTCCCTTCAAAGACAAACCAGGGAGCACCTTCCATTCACATCACTGACCACCCATAACTTATTATAGCATTGCCTACAACCTGCCCCCTCTCAGGACCTTTGAGAGACCTTCCCAGCCTACCTGTTATGGATTCTGTGAGGAATATTTTGTGACTTATGGATAAAGCATGGCTTTGATTCACACATACAGAGATCGGAATGATAAAATGCTCAAAGAGATATAGCACAAAATGATGCACAATTTCTGGTTATGGTGAAAATTCTAAGTGTGTGGGAATCTAACCTTAAATAAATTTAAAATATCTCCTAGCAGCTTTAGTCTGGAATATACTTCCCAATATTTTCCAAACCCTATCCAGGACTATGGGGCTGGACAGAGTCACAGTGTTCCATGAAAGACGTCATTGCAGGTGGGTGGCATTGCAAGTATTTTGTGTTTGGAGTAGGGGCAACCTGGCTGAGTGGTCCCCGGCTTTACTTTGAGAAACTGGGACATTTAATAAAGCTGTGACAACTGTGGGAGAGATCTATAAGAATCCCTCAAAATGCAGAACAGTTAGGCGCTCTGCTTAAGTGATAGATAGCTGGGGTGCCAACTCCATCATTACCCCTAATCCTGCATGCCCGATGTCTCAGGGTCACATTTGACTCAGATCTTTCTTTCACTCTTCACATTCAGTCCTTGGCTAAAGCCTGCTGCTTCTACCTTAAAAACATCTCTAAAATTATACACTTCCTTACACAAGACACAACTAAAATTGTAATTCACTCTCTCATCCTTTCCCGCCTCGATTACTGCAACTCTGTCCTCTCTGGTCTACCCACCTGCCACCTAGCTCCTTTACAATCCATAATGAATGCCTCTGCCAGGCTCATCTTCCTTACACGTTGCTCTTCATCTGCTGCACCTCTCTGCCAATCCCTTCACTGGCTTCCTCTTGCCTCTAGGATCAAACACAAAATTCTCACTCTGACATACAAAGCCCTTGTCTCCAGATACTCTCCCTCCCGCCCCCTTCGCTCTGCTCTTGACCTCCTCCTCTCCTCCTCTCTTGTTACCTCATTACACTCCCGTTTACAGGACTTCTCCAGACTGGCTCCAATCTTGTGGAACTCTCTGCCTTGCTCCACAAGACTCTCCCCTAGTTTTGAAAGCTTCAAGCACTCTCTAAAGACTCTACTGTTCAGGGATGCATACAACCTACGCTAACCTTTCTTTATACCAGTTCCTCTCCTCCATCGCTATCCCCTGAACCCCCTTAGCATGTAGCCTAAGAGTCCAGCTGTTTGTAGATAACCTTCTTAAGAGCTGACTACAACAGTGCAACTTTTGCCAGGGCCCTCTACCCATTTGATCCATATAATTGTTTTGTTGAACTCCGACTTTGTTTATAGCACTGAATCTGTTGGCACTCTACAAATAACAGATAATAATAATAATAATGGATACAGCGCGCAAGGACGATCCCTTACCCAGTTGGATTAGCATGTTTCCTATCAATCCCCTTTGATTGTTGCAGTGATTGAACTTTGCCCTGAAAAAGCTGATCTCTAACCCATTTTGCCCCTTTCCACCTTACCAGGCTCCAGCCGGGATCTTATGGAACTACTCGCCAGCTGGGAGCCCCAGAGATACACCACTGATCTTTAAACTAGGTCGCTCTGGAAGCCCTTTGCTCCGCAACTCTGGAGCAAGATGTTGGAGGTCCAGAAGGCTCTGGGGGAAGCAGTACCTACGAATCTGGGAACTACATTACCCCAAAATAAATTGCCTCACACTGCTTTCCATGCCTTCAAAGATGGTGAGGAAAAATTGACTGGTTTCTTCAAGTGTTTGAGACCCAGTGTGAACTACAAGGCATTGATGAGGCTGACTGGGTTACTCTTTTGATTGGGAAGCTGTCGGGAAGAGCATTGGATGCTTTCGAGGCTATCACTCTGGAGGACAAGCAAAACTACGATCAAGTGAAAGAACGCATCCTGGCCAGGTATGCAATCACACCGTAGGCTCACTGGCTCAAATTCCAGAGCTTGCGATGTAGAGAGGGACAACCCTTTACCGAGTGGGCCCACCAGCTAACCCGCTCCTTGGATTATTGGTTCACGGTTAATCACCCTGGCACAGGCATCACAGCTCATCCTTCTAGAGCACTTCTACAACCACTCCCCGCTGGAGGTAAGAGAGTGGGTACGAGATTGGAAACCTCTCACTGTGGATAATTTTCTTCGAGTGGGTACGAGATTGGAAACCTCTCACTGTGGATCTAGCAGCAGTTCATCCCTAGATGCCCGATGCACGTTTCGACGAACCTCGTCCAGTGGTCCACCCTCCTGCAGTGCTTCCTCATCTTCCAGTGACCAACTGGTACCCCTCAGCTCCACCGGCTCAATCCTTATATTCTGGCCCCATTCCACCCCGGAAGATGGGAATCCAGTGCTACGGGTGTGATCAAGTGGGCCATGTATGGTCCAATTGCCCCCCAGAATCCTCCTCCTACCAACTGGACCCGCTGGAGTTTCCAGAGCTGCAGCCCATTGCTTGGAAGCTCCACTAATCCAGCAGCTTGGACCAAGGAGGAGTTTGGGGTCTTACGTGAGGTAGACCCGGTACAAGCGGCAGCTGGCAACAATTGTCTTCATCATCACCAGCCGATGTGGATTAATGGCCGTCTGGCCCAAGGTTATGGGACAGCGGAGCCACCATTACTCTTGTCCAGCCACACATGGTCACAAATTTGGACCAGACGGGGAAATTGATTGCAGTTCGTGTGACTGGGGGTAAGGTGCTCCAAATCCCCACAGCACAGGTCCACTTGGATTGGGGTGCCGGTTCCCGTGCTGGGGAGGTGGGTGTCCTGGGCCACTTGCGAACTGAAGTACTAATCAGCAATGACTTGGGTCATCTTGCCTCCTCCTTCCATATGGAAGCACCCACAGATGTTTGCCCTGCTACCACCCGACAACAAGCCAGACTCCACACTAAAACACTTGAGGATAGGACCCAGATAAGCCGCTCGACTGTTGTCCCTACAGATTTCCCTATCTTCTGGGCTTCCCCCTCTGAATTTGCCCAGGAAACCTTAAGTGACCATTTGTGGATCCCTACAGAGAACGGGCAGGGACCGACCCGGGTGGGTTAGGTGACGACCGTTTTGAATGGGACCGAGGACTCCTTTACCAGGTTTCCGAGGGTGATGGGAGGAGGCAGGTGCCCAAGCGCCAGTTGGTGGTACCACAAAAATATCAGTACGACCTACTGCACAAAGGGCATGACATTCCCCTGACAGGACATCTGGGGATTACTCGGACCCGACACAGACTCACCCAGACTTTCTTCTTGCCAGGAATTATGGGGGACATTAGGCAGTACTGCCACACTTGTGACACTTATGAGAGAGTGGGAAAGAAAGCTGACCACTCTTAAGCTTCCCTGCATCCCCTCCCTATCATTGACAAACTGTCCAGCCAGATAGCGGTTGACATAGTAGGACCGTTGCCCCATCCCAGTCCCTCTGGAAAGAGATATATACTGATAGTAGTGGATTACACTACCCGGTACCCAGAAGTGATCCCCCTAGCCAACATCCAGGCAGAGACAGTAGCTGATGCTCTGCTCCGGATCTTTGCCAGAGTGGGTTTCCCCAGAGAAATTATCTCAGACCAATTGACTCAGTTTACTGCTGAGCTCACCCAGCAACTATGGAGGCTTTGCGGGATAAAACCCCTACAGAGCTCCCCATACCATTCCCAGACTAACGGGTTATGCGAGAGGTTTAATGGGACACTGAAGCAGCTGGTTCATACATTCTCTGCCTCCTGTTCACTTACCGAGAGGTGCAGCAGGAATCTACTGGATTCTCTCCCTTCAAATTGGTATATGGCCGGAGGGTGAGGGGGCCCCTAGATCTACTTAGAGCCCGCTGGGAAGTGTCAGTTGGGTAGGAGGGACCTTCCATTGTAAATTATGTCCTAGAGACCAGGGACCGACTGATGGAACTCACCAACACTGTACAGGAGAACCTTCAGATTGCCCAGGGTAAGCAGAAGCGGCTGTTATGACCGTAACGCTCGCAACTGCACCCTGGAAGTAGGGCAGAAGGTTCTTGCCCTATAGATTACCAAGACAGATATGCTGCATGCCGCTTGACTGGGGCCCTACCGAGTAGTAGAACAGCTTTGTGATACTACATACCTGGTAGCCAAATGTTCAGATGAACGAGTCTGTCAGATCTTTCATGTAAACATGCTGAAGGCATACCAGGAGAGGCCAGAGGAGTTAGCTGCCATATGTGCTCCGGCCATGGAGGACTCAGAGAGTCTCCCCATGCCAGAGCTACCCGGGCAGAATTGGGCGCAGACAGGCATAGAATACATAAAAGTAGATGAGTGGATAGGGCCTGTGCAGCGGGAGCAAGTCAGGCAGGTGATAGAGAACTAAAAGTTGCAACTTAACGGTAGTGGTGCGCCGGGTGGAGACCCGGGACAGGCGCCCTTACGGCAGCCAGCGTACTGTGTCCCCGAGTCAGTTAGGGAAGGCATGCACAGTGAGATTAGGGAGATGCTTGATCCGGGGGTTATCAAGCCATCCAATAGTCCCTGGGCATCCCCAGGAGTGCTTGTGCCTAAGCGGGATGGCACGACCGCTTCTGCGTAGACTACCATAGGCTTATCTACCGGACCACGACAGACGCCTATTCTATGCCCCGGATGGATGAACTATTAGACCGCATCACCCGTGGTAACTTCCTGACGACGTTATATCTCTGCAAGCATTACTGGCAGATTCCTTTGGAACCAGAATCTATTCCAAAGTCAGCATTCATCACCCCATTTGGCCTGTACTAGTTTAAAGTCATGCTGTTTGGGATGAAGAATGCTCCCGCGACGTTCCAGAGGATGGTAGATTGACTCCTTGATGGCCTCCAGGAGTCTGCCTGTGCATACCTGGATGACATTGGGATCTACAGCAATACCTGGGAGGAACACTTGACTCACCTAGGTACCGTATTGGACCGCATCAAGGCTGCAGGTCTGACTCTGAAGCCAGACAAGTGCAAGGTAGGGATGTCAGAGGTCCAGTACCTTGGACACCGAGTGTGATGCAGGAAGCAGAGGCCGGAGCCGGCCAAGATGGAGGCAGTCACCAACTGGCAAAACCCCAAGACCCAAGTCCTAGCCTTTCTTGGCACTGCAAGTTTGTCCCCAACTATATTACCGTGGCCAAACCCTTGACCGGTCTGACCAGAAAACACCTACATCGGCAAGTCCTGTAGTTCCCCGAGTGTAAAGCTGCCTTCCAACAACTGAAAACAGCATTAGTCTCTGCCCCTATTCTGGCTGCTCCTGATCCATCCAAACATTTTTGTGTCCATACAGATGCCTCCATGTTCAGGTTGGGAGCAGTACTGAGCCAGGTAGATGAGGAGGGCTTTGAGCACCCTGTAGCCTATATCAGCCAAAAACTACTGCCTAGGGAAGTTGACAGTAGAGAAGGAGCACTGGTGTGAGCTCTCAAGAAATTACAACCCTATCTGTACAGGAGATCTTTTACAGTGCTCAATGATCATAACCCCCTGGTATGGCTTAATAGGGTTTCCGGAGACAATGGACATTTGTTTTGCGGTGGAGCCTAACTTCACCATCCAGTATCAGCCAGGAAAGAGTAACAGCAATGTTGATGGCCTTTCCCGGAAAACTGAATTGGCGTAACCTTTCCAGAGAGGATCTAGCCGGGTCTGCCAGACTATGGGTCAGAGGGGGGGAGCATTGTCACGGACCAGCAGCATATACCAAGCCTAGAGTGGTGATCTGGTGTTCTATCTCTGGGCTAGCTATGCCGCGGGTTCCCCTTCTTCCCCTCCACCCTGCCATTGGGGGTTGTGCCAATTATGGATACCAGGCTGCAAGGACGATCCCTTCCCCAGTTGGATTAGTATGTTTCCTACCAATACCCTTTAAATGTTGCAGTGATTGAACTTTGCCTTTAAAGAGCTAATCTCTAACCCACTTTACCCCTTTCCACCTTACCGGGCCCCAGCTGGGATCTTATGGAACTCGCCAGCTAGCAGTCCCAGGGATACCCCGCTAAACTTTAACCTAGGTCGCTCTGAAAGCCCTTTGCTCCGCGACTCTGTTCTTTTGGGGACTTATAATACACTCGGAGGGGCATGGGCTGGGGTGAATACTAATATGGAGCTCACTCAGGAACCTCTGTTTTTTGACACCACCGCTCTGGTCCCCAGCTCTACACTGATACCCTAGAATAGCTGTCGCTCCCTCTGGATCACCCCAAAACTACGACCTAACCATTTTGGGGATCTCTAGGTTCTTATGGCCTCTATGAAGGCCCCCCAGACTGTCTGGAGGGGGGTATTGTTCTATTAATGGGATTAGGATCTCATCAGATGGCAATTGTGTATAAATACTATGCAGTTGTCTTAATAAAACAAATCTTGTTTCACCTTAATACTGGTCTTGTCTGGTTATTAGGTTGCACTATGGCTACAGGTTCCAGGGTTGAAGAAGGTCCTTTTTGGCGTAAATACTCAGTCGGGGTATCCGGAGTCCGTCACAAGGTATTCAAATGCATAGGTCCAAGAAGTGCCTACTACCGCTCTGCCTCTACAACAGCATGAGGCTTTTTTTTACCAAGATCCTGGCCTCTATTCTATATAACTTGCTACAGAATCATGACAGAAAAAAGTAGATGCAATCATGATACTTGAAAAAGACAACCAGCAATATCCTCACTGTACTAATTGTCTAGTGTCAGTGGAGGGAAACAGATTTTCAATTTAGTTTCCTTGTGGCCTATACACAATTATATAGATTGTATTAATCAGAAAAACAAAAACAAATGTAGCAGACATGTTGCTGGTTAATTTGTTCTCCCAGTCACTAGACTCAGGCTATAGAAAGGGAAACTAAAAAACAGACTTATAGCTGAACATGCAGAGATGCTTCTGTTCCTTAAAAAGAACTTGCCACTAACTTTTGAAAAATGATTCTAATTGCTAGATTGCCTGTTATACTGCTAGTTCTCATCTTGCACAATTATGTTCAAAACATACTGTTCTCTGAGAAACATCCAGGGCTGGACTGAGAATAAAAAGCAGCCCTGGTAAAATATGAAGACCAGCCCTATTTTCCGTTGAGTCGGTAGAATGAACATGTCCCATTTTTCTCAAAGGGGTTTACTGGGACACTCCTTCCCCAATATTTTCTCAGAACTAAATTATATTACTTTGTATTAAATACAATTGTCTGTTATATAACAGCACTACAACCCAATTGCATCACCCCTTTAAATTGTTACTTTCCAGCCCCAGCTGCTGCAGCCCACCAGAAAATCCACTGGTATCCTCGTAGACCATTTGAGTACTCTCAGTAGATTTAGATTACATTTGATTGGTAAACTTTACCAATGCTCTGTTCACATTTCCAACTTCATAGACTTTAATGGAGTTGGACATGTAATTAGAGCATTGGTAAAGCTTACCAATTAAACAGTGCACTGTTATATTTTTTACTGTATTGCACTTTTGGTTGGTTGTGATTTTATATTTGTTATTTATTGTTGTTATTATTAATATATTTTATTGTAATATTATTATTTATAAATATGTTCTGTGGTAATTGGTATCAGCGAGTATTTGAAAACAAATATTGGTACTTGTACTTGGTGTTAAAAAAATGGTATTGGTGCAACCCTACTCAAAAGCAGACATTACTTCTTTAATGGCAGAAGTTAAACATTGCATCAAAAAAGAGGTAGCTGATTCTTAAAAGAGAAATCAACCAATGTGGCTTTCAAGAATAATGCCTGGAGGATGGAGACTATCTGACAACTGTTGACTCAACAAAAGAAGACCATTAAAGGGACATGAAACCCAAAATTTGTCTTTCATAATTCAGATAGAGAATACAATTTTAGACAATATTCTAATTTACTTCTATTATTAATTTAGCTTCATTCTTCAGATATCCTTTGTTGAAGAAATAACAATACACATAGGTGAGCCAATCACACAAGACATCTATGTGCAGCCACCAATTAGCAGCTACTGAGCCTATTTAGATATGCTTTTTTAACCAAGAATATCAAGAGAATGAATCAAATTAGATAATAGAAGTAAATTGGAAAGTTGTTTAAAATGGTATATTCGTTCTAAATCATGAAAGGAAAAAAATTGGGTTTCATGTCCCTTTAAGTCCAACATTAAAGTGGAGCTCTATTGATAATGCAGGGTGTGCTATCAATATCGCTAGACCATGCTAGGATTAGCATACAAATTTATATTAAAAGTCCATGGTAAAGAAGAATAACAGCTCGGCCAACATCTCTTTAGTGCATTTTATGCTTTCAATGGATATTGCCACCAAAGTTGTTAGTTATGTGTTGCGCAACACATAACCGCTAAAAAACTTGAGACCTGAAGTAAATAAAGTATTACAGTCCTATATATAAATATATATACTGTATATATATATATATATATATATACATACATATACATACATACATACATACATATTAGATGCAAAATATATTTATTATTTCAATAAATGTATATATACACATATATACACACATAAGTTATTTCTCTTGCACGGAATAATGCATCTATCTCATATCAATGAGATACGCAATACCTTTTTTTTCCAGATATGATTCCATGAACTAAAAAACAAAACAGAAATATGCGAGTGTCACTGATGAGTGTGCACTTGGGCTGAGACAAGATGCTACCCAATGACTGGAGCAGCCGATTGGCTGCCTTCTCTTCTGACATGGCCCCAGTGCATTATATCACGAGTGACTTGATGAGCAAGTTGGGGGGGGGGGGGGGTGACAGAGAGTCTAGTGTGTGAGATGACTGTCATTGGCTGCAGACACAATGTGAATGAATATAATTTACCCCAAATGGAAGGAATGGACCATGACTGCTTTTACCATATTCTTCATTTCAATTATAGTCAACAAAGAAAAATCATCAGAGAAACTAAAAGACTAGGTTTGACCACCTGATTCCAAATCTATGCTTAGTTTTTTCCCCAGCTTGTATAGTTATTGTCATAATCAAACATGACTGGGAGCCAAGACAGGCAGTAATAACCTCAACCAAATATTTACTGAAGTTGAGGATCTGGCCTGCACAGTTGCCAGCAGAACTTGTAAATCATTACTCTTTAGAACACTGTTCCAGTTTAACAATATTCTTGTGATGTCTGGTGTGAATTTCACTCTTGAGGCCATGCACAGTATCTAAAGTAGGTTGACATAAGGACTGTGAGCCACTCCAGGTGTATTTTGTTCTGTTGTAATAATTTTGTTGTTGATTTACTCCTGTGTTACATTCATTAAATGCACTTCATTTAGCTGGAACCCATGAAAACATATTAAAAAAATAGCGGTTTTCTCAGTAAACGACGCTGTTATATGTTAGGAGGTTCAATGATATATAATACACCCTTGTTAATTGAGATGAGCTTTATGCAAAGATTCTTGCAACTAGATTAAATAATGCCCTACTACAAATAACACACAAAGATTAAGTTTGCTTCATGTCCACACAATAGAATTCTACTTCTCATATAATATGTCTTAAAATGCAGTATATTCTTGGTCCTGCAGAAAAAAACCTTCACTGGGTCAACTGGATTTTTTTTTAAGGGCTACCTTACAGTATTTCATCTTTGGCCCAAAATAGCTTGCAAGCATCTCAGCAGTTATATACCTCTCCTACTGTATGAGTTAGGGTGAATAGAATACTGTCCTTAAAGGGACATTAAACACTTTGAGATGGTAATATAAAATTATAAATTGTATATATAAAACAACTCTGCAATATACTTTCATTATTTATTTTGTCCTCTTTGCCTGTAATTCCATTCTGAAATTGTGAGCTTTTCAGTTCCTTTTACAAATGGAAATGCAGAACACTGTTAAATTCAGCACAACCATTGGCTGCACACTCTAGTGACCTATTTATAACAGTCCCTAATTGGCCACAGCAGTGAAGGTAACACAAGTTACAACATGGCAGCTCCCAGTGTTTTATAGACACTACAACTTTACACTTATTTTGTCACTTTTTAAACAACTAATGAAACTTTAAAAAATACATCTACATGTTACTCATGGACTAATCTTTTCTTTGAATGCATCATTCTATCTAGCATGTATTTAGTGTTTAATGTCCCTTTAAGATAAACAGTCGGATCAGAGCTTCAATAACCCCCATAAAATATACTGAGAATATAAGATCCAATATTTGAAAGAGGAAAGCCACCTTTTTCCACTGAGGCATATCATTCCACTTTCACTGGTAGACGATTGTAATAAATCCAATTTGTGTTAAAGAGACACTAAACCCAATTTTTTCTTTCGTGATTCAGATAGAGCATGCAATTTTAAGCAACTTTCTAATTTACTCCTATTATCAAATTTTCTTCATTCTCTTGGTATCTTTATTTGAAATGCAAGAATGTAAGTTTAGATGCCGGCACATTTTTGGTGAGCAACCTGGGTTGTCCTTGCTGATTGGTGGATAAATTCATCTAACAATAAAAAAGTGCTAAACCAAAAAAAAAAGAAAGTTTAGATGCCTTCTTTTTTAAATAAAGATAGCAAAAGAAAAATGAAAAAATGATAATAGGAGTAAATTAGAAAGTTGTTTAAAATTGCATGCTCTATCTTAATCATGAAAGAAAGAAAAAAAAATGGGTTCAGTGTCCCTTTAATTATGGGAAGATACTGGCTCTGAAGAAAATCTCATAACCATATAATAACAAACAACACACACAAAATATATATCTTCTCTAGGCAGGAGGGGATTAACCAGGTGGCTTTTAGGGTGCTCTGGACACTACTGTTCCCTTAAAAACACTAAAATCAAGTGACCACTGTTAAGAAGGTGATGACAAGATAGCCACTGGGCATGTTATTCCTTAGTTAAAAGGAAAAACAAACTCCCTTAACCAAAAATTACCCAATAATTTGAACCTGAGACCAGATTTTTTTTTATAATAATATGGACACATGCAGTTCATTGTTGGAATACAATATTATAAATCATGCTTACACCAAGGCCTACAGGTACAACTCAAACCTATCAAAGGTAAAGACAGACACGACGAGCTAATTATATCCTTCCCAGGAGGGTTACTATCATCTGATTCTATGTGCTTAACAGTACACATCATAAAAAAAGATTCAGGAAAACGTGAATTTTCTATCAAAGAGAGATACATGAAGGGGACATGAAAATTATTTTTAAAATTATTTTTTAAAAATAATAATTTACCTCTTTCTCATAATCTGTCTTGTTGAAACTTAACTCCTTCTGTAAGACTGTACTAAAGAAGGCTCTGTAATGTATTATGGAATTGATCACAATCCTTTAGAAATGCTTATCAAACTGATTTATCTACAAAATATACATAGACTTTTTACTTTCATGATTCCGATAAAGCATACATTTTTTTAACAACTTTCCAATTTACTTCTATTATCAAACGTGTTTAATTCTCTTGGTATCCTTTGCTGAAAGAGCAGCAATGCACTACTGGGAGCTAGCTAAACACAGGTGGACCAATGACAGAAGGCATATATGTGAAGCCACCAATCAGCTGCTTCCTCCAAATAGTGCCTTGATGCATATGAGGATATGAGGATAACTAAGCAAAATACATAATAGAAGTAAACTGTACATGTGTATAGCTACAGGGAATTTTAGAGAAAATCTTGGCAAAAGTACCAGAGAATTTTTAGCATTTTTTCCATCACTCTGTTTGAACAGAAATAGAATTTTTTTTTACTTACCTATAATAAACTTTGGGTTTCTCACTGAGATGATTTACACACAACTACTGCAGTCATAAGACACATGGTTGTAAAAGCTTCTCTGGGGTCCCTTTGGTTCAAAAACAGCAGTCATGCATGGCTTTGCAATTAGTTTTGGCAATTAGAAGGATGCTAACTGCAGCTGTGCACCACACATGAAATTCCTGGCAGTGAAGGGGTTAATCAGATAGCTTGTAAGGTTAATTTTTGCTGTATTGTATAAATTACCCTCCCACCCCCTGATCCCTCCCAAACAGCTCTCTTTCTTCCTGCCATCATCTTAGAAACTGGCAATTTGCCAGTATGAAGTTTAGGGCTTTTTTGTTTGTTTGTTTTTTGAAATATATTAATGAATTTATGTATTTCTGTAGTGCAGGGGTCCCTCCTCACCTCACTGATCCCCCCTCAACAGCTCTTACCATCCCCCTCCCTGCCACCATATTTGTTACTTGCAGCTTGTTTGCTAAAGGATCGTGGTCATTTACTATGTAAGACAGTGTTTGCAATAATGTTATAAATGTAGTTAAGACAAAGGGCATGCTCTTGCACTCACTTCAGTAAGAGCTCATGGAAAGGAGGTTTTAACAAATGGTACAAAGGATGGTTTAAAGTATTTTTAACCCCTTTGCTACCAGGAATTTCAGAGAAACACTTTCCCAAAATACTGGAGAATATTTAGCATTTTTGCCATTACTCCGATTAAACAGAAATAGAGCCTTTGGCCTCTAGTTATCAAGCTCCGGATGGAGCTTGACGGCCCCTGTTTCTGGCGAGTCTTCAGACTCGCCAGAAACAGCAGTTATGAAGCAGCGGTCACAAAGACCGCTGCTCCATAACCTGTCCGCCTGCTCTGAGCAGACGGACAGACATCGCCGGAAATCCACCCGATCGAGTACGATCGGGTTGATTGACACCCCCCTGCTGGCGGCCTATTGGCCGCGAGTCTGCAGGGGGCGGCGTTGCACCAGAAGCTCTTTGAGCTGCTGGTGCAATGCTGAATACGGCGAGCGTATTGCTCGCCGTATTCAGCGAGGTCTGTCGGACCTGATCCGCACTGTCGGATCAGGTCCGACAGACCTTAATAACTAGAGGCCAATGTTTATTTAATTTAACTATGAAATATATATATCTATACTATAATTGCGTTTGTAATGTCTGTTGCTGTCGGCAGTTGCGCATGCATCCTCAATGGAATGTTGGCAGCATGAAGACAAAAGAATTCAGGATGAGAGCAAGTGAAATTTTATTGGCTATTCAAATCAGCCAATATAATTTCACTTGCTCTCATGCTATTGGCTAATTTAAATAGGCAATATGATTTCAGTAGCTTTCATCCTATTGGCTGATTTGAATTGGAAAAATCAAATCAGCCAATAGGAATTCAAGGGACGCCATCTTTAATCGCGTACCTTGAATTCACTATTCAGTGTACGGCGGAGATCGTACGAAGAGGATCCTCCACGCTCCCGTCGCCGGTCTTCAGCTCTTTTCCCCCGCGCAGGATGTTCCTGGAAGAAGAAGAGGTTGCGCTTGGAAGAAGACTTCACCGCCTGGAACAGGACCTTCTCTGCCGGACTTTAGGAACCGTGAGTACCAACCTTGGGGTTAGATTTAGGATTTTTTTGGGGGGGGGGAAATTTGTTTTATTTAGATTAGGGATGGGCATAAAAAGAGCTAAATGCCCTTTTAAGGGCAATGCCCAAACAAATGCCCTTTTCAGGGCAATGGGTAGTTTAGGTTTTTTAGTGTTAAGTTATTTTATTGGGGGGGGTTTGGTGGGTGGGGGGATTTTACTGTTGGGGGGTCTTTGTGTATTTTCTTGAAAAAGAGCTGATTATCTTGGGGCAATGCCCTGCAAAAAGCCCTTTTAAGGGCTAATGTTAGTTTATTCTTAGAGTAGGGGGTGTTTTTATTTTGGGGGGTCTTTTTTTATTTTCATAGGGATTAGGTTTAATTTTGTTAAATTTGGTAATTTGATTTTTTATTTTCTGTAATGTTAGCCTTTTTTATTTTTTGTAAACTTTTTTTTTTTTTTTTGTAACTTTAGAATGTATTAGTTTAGGTAATTTGGGTTTATTTAATGGGGTTTTAGGTTAGGGGTTGTTCGGTTAGGGGGGTGTTAGGTTAGTGTACTGTACTTAGTTATTTAAATAGTTATTTGCGTTGTGGGTTTTGAAGGTTTAAAGGGTTAATAAGTTAAATAGGTTTATTGCAATGTAGGGGTTTTGCGGTTAATAGGGTAAATAGGTTTATTGCGATGTAGGGGTTTAGGGGTTAATAGGTTATAGGTTTATTGTGATGTAGGGGTTTTGCAGTTTAGGGGTTAATAATTTAAATAGGTTTATTGCGATGTAGGGGTTTGCGGTTTAGGGGTTAATAGGGTAAATAGGTTTGTTGTGATGTAGGGGTTTTGCGGTTTAGGGGTTAATAGGGTAAATAGGTTTATTGCGATGTGGGGGTTTAGGGGTTAATAGGGTAAATAGGTTTATTGCGATGTAGGGGTTTTGCGGTTTAGGGGTTAATAGGTTTATTGCGATGTGGGGGTTTTGCGGTTTACGGGTTAATAGGTGTATTGCGATGTGGGTGATTCAGGTTGACGGTTAAGTGGTTATTAATTTTAGTTTTAATTGCGATTTTTGGGGGAAGGCGGAAATATAGGTTAAGAAATGTTAGGTTTATTTTTGGGAGGCGGCTCAGTCTAAACATTATTTATACAGTCACAATGCATATAGTGACTGTATAAATAATGTAGACACTGACATTTTTATTAATACTTATTTTTTTCTGTGTCAGTGTCTACATTATTGATACAGTAACTATGCATTGATACAGTATAAATTATGTGTGGGCGGAGTTACGGAAATTGCCGATCGCAACTTCCGAAAATATTTTACAGGGATAGGAATTAACATATACGTCAGTGTCAATCAAACACTGCACGTTTGTGGAAAGCCACGCCTCTCGCTCGCGGCAAATCGCGTGTGTCGCTCGCAACTAACCACACCCCTTCCTCGTGCCGGTTAGTCAATTTAAATAATAAGTTAAACCATTATCTGACGCAGTTAGGAAAAAGCAGTCTGTGAGGAGAGTTGTTGTAGAGAGAGATCAGTTAGATTAATAGCGGAACATCGTATTTAGTTTAAATTTTTAGCATTATTAGTTATTACAACCAAAAAGCTTTTATAAAAGCTAAAGATAAGCCTGTTGTTTTTTTATTTTTAACAGCTTTTTTCAAAGCTTAAAGGATTACTTTCTGTTATAATTTTTAAGCTAAACAACTAACATATTAAAGTTAATAAACATTAATTAAAACCTACTGACCTATATTTTCTCCAAAACAAAGTTTCATAACGTTCTAATAGTTATATCTTTATTCGCCGATGATGTCACGTTATCCTGCCCACTATTTTCAGCACTGAGTGTTCAAAATACTTAAACCAATAACTTTGTGTTTAAAGCGCCATTTTGAAACCTAGGTATTGTAAACAGATTGGTACAGAGCAAAGGATACATTAAATTTGCAGACAAGATTTCTGATATACGGTAGAGATATGTTAATGAAATGCTATTGATAAAAAGAGTATTTGGGGTAGTTAGTTAGTAACAGGCATAGAAAATATTTACTTACAGTGGCCCTTTAAGTTGTTAAAAAAAAAAAAAAAAAGATTGTACATATTTTACCTCATAAGTTTTAAAGAAAGGTAAATAACAGAACATAAATATACTTATAAAGCTTTTTTAAAAGCTAAAGTATTTTTTAAAAAAAGTCTGTTGCTACATAAGTAGCTAAGTAGGGTATACAATTTAATATTAATTTATATAATTATAAATACGTTGTTTCTACATCTGTAGTTTAAAAAATAATTAGACTGCCCTTTGGGCAGGCTTATCGACTAGTATGTATATATATATATATATATATATATATATATATATATATATATATATATATATATGTGTGTGTGTGAAGGCCGAAATGATCATCTGGGGTTGCTGTGTTCCTAGTTCAGAGAGGAATTGCCTGGTATTTCGGCGCTGGACTGACCGTAATAGGAAGGATAAGATTAATATACTACAGGAAAGTCTGCTTTTTTTTTACTACTACTCTGTGAAAAGCATTACTGGGCTAAAAAGCTGCACCCAGGTGGTAAATCGTCATGGAACAGGCTAACAATGGTATTGAGCTGGTTGTTCGTTCCTGTGAGTGTGCTTCTCTGTGTGTGTGTATATATATATATATATATATTTATTTAAAATAGACAACCAAAGGTATTGATCGAGGCCGGTGATGGCGAACCTTTTTGAGCCTAAGTGCCCAAACTGCAACACAAAAGCACCTTATTTATCTCAAAGTGTCCACAATGCAATTAAACCCAAATACTGAGGTTTACACATAGACATTTATACACACACAGATATATACATATACACACTCACATATACAAGATCATACATAAATACATACAGATAATCAGCTGTCCTGTACTGAGCTCCTATTTTCCTCTTGGCCATGCAATATAATAACTTTCACATTTCCGATGCAAACACAGATCTGCCCGTTGAACATGTACTGTACCACAACCTCAATCGTCTCAAGATACGGCTCATGGTAAGTGCTCCACATATCCACCCTCCCTGAGCACAATTTATCTAATGTCCTAACAGCAATCGGTGGTGACAGCCAGGACAAAGCAGTGAACAGGGAATTCCCGGCCTCCACTCCAAAGACAAGTTTAATTTCACAGAAAAGGCCTTGCTTTTGCTGTTTATTCTGCCGCCATGCCAGCTCTAAGTAGTAAGTTGTCGACACAAACATTTCACCCTTGCCATCCTCTGGAACCATATCCCCAGCTTAAACACTCCTGGAAAATAAAAATTTTATAAGCCCCTATTAACCCCTTGTGTATTAACAGAGAGGCCTTTGCGTGTCAGTTGTTGCACGTGTGCCATAGGTTCGCCATCGCTTATCTTGGCTCATTTTGGTATATTTGGTGCCACTATTTGCCCACCAAATACGATCATATACATTTTTTATTTTTTTCCCCCACAAACTTTGGGTTTCTCACTGAAATTATTTACACACAACTACTGCATTCATGAGGCAAATGGTTGTAAAAGCTTCTCTGGGATCCCCTTTGTTCAGAAATAAAAAGACATGCATGGCTTTGCCATTGGTTTTTGGCAAATAGAAGGCAGCTAATTGCAGCTGTGCACCACACTTGAAATTCCTGGCAGTGAAGGGGTTAATCGGTTAGCTTGTAAGGTTAATTTTTGCTGTAGTGTAGGGATTACCCTCTCAAACAGCTCTCTTCCCTACCCCCCACAGATCATCGCCATCTTAGGTACTGGCAAAGTCTTCTAGTATGCAGTTTAGAGCTTTTAAAAAATATATATATTTATTTTTTAATTTCTGTAGTGTAGGGAGCCCTCCTCACCCTCCACCCCCCTCCCCACGGCTCTCCCCCTGTTCCCTGCCAGTAACAAATTATAATTTTCTTTTATATTTATTTATTTAATTAACTTATTTTTTATTAAAGACGCACAGGTACGGACAAACATGTAAGAGCATAATGAAAAGACAGTTGCAAAAATATTACATACAGCAGGGTTGATGATACAATAATCTAAACCTTGCAGAATCTTTCAGTGCACTGATCAAATGTTACCAAATACCTATCTCAATACTATCAAATGTAGTACATTTGATCTCGTATTAGTACAAAAAAAAAGGAGGAAAACAGAAAACATTACAGAGAATTACTGCATGAATATAAAATGATACTCAACTCAAAATGCTAGTAAGTGTGTAATGATTACTGTGATCCTAATACTTGACATGGAGAATATATAGGGGAGAGCAATTAAATGAGTATTCAGAATCCACCTTAAAGGGATAGTCAACACCAAAATTGTTATTGTTTAAAAAGATATAAAACGCCTTCACTACCCATTCCCTAGTTTTGCACAACCAACATTGTTATATTAATATACTTTATAACATTTAAACCTCTAATTTTCTGCCTGTTTCTAAGCCACTACAGACTGCCTCTTATCACATGCTTTTTTTTTTATTAGCTTTTCACGAATAAACTGCTAATCCATGTGGGCCATAAAGATAACATTGTGCTCTTTCCCATGGAGTTGTGCATGACACTGCACTAATTGGCTAAAATGCAAGTCAATAGATAATAAATAGCCATGTGATCAAGGTGTAGTCTGCAGAGGCTTAGATACAAGGCAATCATAAAGGTTAAAAGTGTATTAATACAACCATGTTGGTTGTGCAAAACTAGGGAATGGGTAATAAAGGGCTTATCTATCTTTTTAAATAATACAATTTTTTGAGTTGACTGTCCCTTTAAGCAAAACCTGTTCTCTTTTTTTTTTTTATAAAAGAACATTTAAACAAACATAAGAATCAAACATGGATCAAGCATTAACCCTTTAATGACTGGTTTAATTCATCTACATTGGAACAACGTTCCGATTTAGACAAATTGAAATCCCGCGATCGTGAGATTTCAATGATGGGATCGGGTCAGGGGGGCGGTTCTATGATGCTAGGCACGCCCTCCAGACCGCGATCCCATCCAGGAAGCGTTGTTGGCTTCAGGACAGCCAAACGGCTTGGAAGTTCTATTCCTTCTACTGGCGCTAAAGCCCGACGCGGTTAAAAGGTTAAAATCAGTATGCCCATCAGCGAATAACGCCTTATAAAACAGCTATACCTGATAATGCAACTCATATTCCGTCCAGATAATTATAATATTAATCCACTGAATATTAAAGTATTATGAAAAAGAAATAGCTGCTACCAATGTGAGCAGTTTAACTTCTGTATGTTACCAGCAAAATGATGCTCGTACTAGTCCTCTGATGTTTCCATATGAATAAGCAAAAAAAAACGTAGGTATCAAATGTTTTGGTGTTAGGTGATCTATTACTGAGGTGTTCAACAGGTAGTCTTCAGTAAATTGCTAGCACTGAGAATATATACTATGAGGTATTGTAACACAGGAGAATATTGATTTGTGGAAGAAAATGTTAAACATTATACAACAAACACAAAAGTAAGTTATGGACATTAAGAGTACATCGTTATTACCCACTGATGGGGCTAAAGTTCACTATCACACCCAGCTAGTATTAGTTTGGTGACCATAAATGTGAAGGATTTAAATGCAAAAAGTAAGCAAGTCAGTTCCACGGTAAACAGGCTAACCTATACCCCTGATATGCATATGAGTTAACTAAAAGTGGAATGATATACATTCTAGATAAGCATCTATGGAAAAAAAATAATAATAATTACACTGAGTCAAATAGTAAAATAGAGTCTGAACTGAGCAAAACAATAACAGAGTGTGAGTTTCAATAAATGTTTCAGTAAATGTATTCCATTCCATACAGAAACTGAATAGAACATCTATAACACTAGATCTTGCAAGAGGTAATGTGTTAAAGTGACATTAAACAATAAATAAATGCTAGATAGAATGAATCAAAGAAAAGATAAGCCTGGGAATAACATGTAGATGTATTTTAAGTGTAAAGTTTTAGTGCCTATAAAACAATGGGAGCTGCCATGTTGTAACTTGAAAAGCTCACAATTTCAGAATGGAAATACAGGAAAAATGGGACCAAATAAATAATGAACTTTTTTTTTATATATAGATAATAGGCAATCTCTGGTCTTTTAACAAGTGACATTTAATAGAACAAGGGTTGTTAAAAGACCAGAGTGTGTCTCATATCTTATAAATCTAACTGTTGGCACCCTGGCAGCTGATTGTAAATATAAAAAAAATATATATATAAAATAATTTTATACTAATCTCAAAGTATTTAATGCCACTTTAAATATGGCTGTTTATTTTGTAGAGGGACATTGTACACTAGATTTTTTTTCTTTGCATAAATGTTTTGTAGATTACCCATATTTATTTAATAATAGAAGAGGTGACCAGCTCCATTAAAAACAGAATTTATGTTTACCTGATAAATTTCTTTCTCCTACGGTGTATCCGGTCCACGGCTTCATCCTTACTTGTGGGATATTCTCAATCCCTACAGGAAGTGGCAAAGAGAGCACACAGCAAAGCTGTCCATATAGCTCCCCTCAGGCACCGCCCCCCCCAGTCATTCGACCGACGGTTAGGAGAAAAAGGAGAACTATAGGGTGCAGTGGTGACTGTAGTTTATAAAAATAAATTTAAACCTGACTAAAATGCCAGGGTGGGCTGTGGACCGGATACACCGTAGGAGAAATAAATTTATCAGGTAAACATAAATTCTGTTTTCTCCTACATTGGTGTATCCGGTCCACGGCTTCATCCTTACTTATGTGAACCAATACCAAAGCTTTAGGACACGGATGAAGGGAGGGAACAAGTCAGGTAACCTAAACGGAAGGCACCACTGCTTGCAAAACCTTTCTCCCAAAAATAGCCTCCGAAGAAGCAAAAGTATCGAATTTGTAAAATTTGGCAAATGTATGCAGTGAAGACCAAGTCGCTGCCTTACAGATCTGTTCAACAGAAGCCTCATTCTTGAAAGCCCAAGTGGAAGCCACAGCTCTAGTAGAGTGAGCTGTAATTCGTTCAGGAGGCTGCCTTCCAGCAGTCTCATAAGCCAACCGGATGATGCTTTTCAGCCAGAAAGACAGAGAGGTCGCAGTCGCCTTTTGACCTCTCCTCTTACCAGAATAGACGACAAACAAGGACGAAGTTTGTCTGAAATCTTTAGTTGCTTTTAGGTAAAACTTCAAAGCACGAACCACATCGAGATTGTTAGAAGCTGGGTTAGGACACAGAGAAGGAACAACTATTTCCTGGTAAATATTGGAAACCACCTTTGGAAGAAAACCAGGTTTGGTACGTAAAACGACCTTATCTGTATGAAACACCAGATAGGGTGAATTACACTGCAAAGCAGACAATTCAGAAACTCTTCTAGCGGAAGAGATAGCAACCAAAAACAAAACTTTCCAAGATAGTAACTTAATATCTATGGAATGTAGAGGTTCAAACGGAACCCCCTGAAGAACTGAAAGAACTAGATTTAGACTCCATGGAGGAGCCACAGGTCTGTAGACAGGCTTAATTCTGACTAAAACCTGCACAAACTCCTGAACATCTGGCATTGCTGCCAGACGTTTGTGTAACAAAACAGACAGAGCTGATATCTGTCCTTTTAAGGAACTAACTGACAAACCTTTCTCCAATCCTTCTTGGAGAAAAGCTAAAATCCTTGGAATCCTAATCTTACTCCATGAGTAACCCTTGGATTCGCACCAACAAAGATATTTCCGCCATATCTTATGGTAAATTTTCCTAGTGACAGGCTTTCTAGCCTGAATCAGGGTATCTATAACTGAATCCGAAAACCCACGCTTAGCTAGAATCAAGCGTTCAATCTCCAAGCAGTCAGTTGCAGAGAGACTAGGTTTGGATGCACGAATGGACCTTGAATTAGAAGGTCCTGCCTCAAAGGTAGCTTCCATGGTGGAACCAATGACATATTCACCAGGTCTGCATACCAGGTCCTGCGTGGCCACACAGGAGCTATCAGAATTACCAAAACCTTCTCCTGTTTGATCCTGGCTACTAGCCGTGGGAGAAGAGGAAACGGTGGAAAGACATAAGCTAGATTGAACGACCAAGGCGCTGCTAAGGCATCTACCAGTGTCGCCTTGGGATCCCTGGACCTGGACCCGTAACATGGAACTTTTGAGTTCTGACGTGACGCCATCAGATCCAGATCCGGAATGCCCCATAGTTGAGTTAACTGGGCAAAAACCTCCGGGTGAAGTTCCCACTCCCCCGGATGGAAAGTCTGACGACTCAGATAATCCGCTTCCCAGTTGTCCACTCCTGTGATGTGAATTGCTGATAGATGGCAGGAGCGATCCTCTGCCCATTTGATGATCTTGGATACCTCTCTCATCGCCAGGTGATCTAGAGACAGCCACCAGAGGAGTGAGTCTCTGGTTTTCTGGTCCATTTGAATCTGGGGAGACAAGTCTGCATAATCCCCATTCCACTGTTTGAGCATGCACAGTTGCAATGGACTTAAATGAATTCAAGTCCTATTACCTCCATGCACTGAGCTATGGAGGGCTGAGGAATGGATTGAAGAACTCGACAAGCGTTCAGAAGCTTTAACTTCCTGACCTCTGTCAGAAAGATCTTAATTTCTACGGAGTCTATTATTGTTCCCAGAAAGGGAACCCTTGTGGACGGGGAGAGGGAACTTTTTTCTATGTTCACCTTCCACCCGTGAGATCTGAGAAAGGCTAAAACAATGTCTGTATGAGCCCTTGTTTTGGGAAGGGACGACGCTTGTATTAGAATGTCGTCTAGGTAAGGTGCTACTGCAATGTCCCTTGGCCTTAGCACCGCTAGAAGGGAACCTAGCACCTTTGTGAAAATTCTGGGAGCAGTGGCTAAACCGAACGGAAGAGCCACGAACTGGTAATGTTTGTCCAGAAAAGCGAACCTCAGGAACTGATGGTGATCTTTGTGGATAGGAATATGCAGGTACGCATCCTTTAAGTCCACGGTAGTCATGTATTGACCCTCCTGGATCGTTGGTAAAATTGTCCGAATGGTTTCCATTTTGAATGATGGAACTCTGAGGAATTTGTTTAGAATTTTTAAGTCCAGAATTGGCCTGAAAGTTCCTTCTTTTTTGGGAACTACAAACAGGTTTGAGTAAAAACCCAGTCCTTGTTCCGCTGTTGGAACTGGGTGTATCACTCCCATCTTTAATAGGTCTTCTACGCAACGTAAGAATGCCTGTCTCTTTATCTGGTCTAAAGATAAGCGAGACATGTGGAACCTTCCCCTTGGAGGAAGGTCCTTGAACTCTAGAAGATACCCCTGAGAAACAATTTCTAGTGCCCAGGGGTCTGTAACATCTCTTGCCCAAGCCTGAGCAAAGAGAGAAAGTCTGCCCCCTACTAGATCCGGTCCCGAATCGGGGGCTACCCCTTCATGCTGTCTTGGTAGCAGCAGCAGGCTTCTTGGCCTGTTTTCCCTTGTTCCAGCCTTGCAATGGCTTCCATGCTGGTTTGGGCTGGGATGCGTTACCCTCTTGCCTAGTGGCTGTAGAGGTGGAAATCGGTCCGTTCCTGAAATTGCGAAAGGAACGAAAATTAGACTTATTTTTAGCCTTGAAAGGTCTATCCTGTGGAAGGGCATGGCCCTTTCCCCCAGTGATATCTGAAATAATTTCCTTCAACTCTGGCCCAAATAAGGTCTTACCCTTGAAAGGAATATTAAGTAATTTTGTTTTGGACGACACATCCGCCGACCAAGACTTTAACCAAAGCGCTCTGCGCGCCACAATTGCAAAACCAGAATTTTTCGCCGCTAATTTAGCTAACTGGAAAGCGGCGTCTGTAATGAAAGAATTAGCCTAACTTTAGGGCGTGAATTCTGTCCATGACTTCATCATAAGAAGTCTCCTTTTGGAGCGAGTTTTCTAGTTCCTCAAACCAAAAAGCTGCTGCAGTGGTTACAGGAATAATGCAAGAAATTGGTTGAAGAAGAAAACCCTGTTGAACAAAGATTTTCTTAAGTAAACCTTCTAATTTTTTATCCATAGGATCTTTGAAAGCGCAACTGTCTTCTATTGGTATAGTCGTGCGCTTAGCTAGCGTTGAAACTGCCCCCTCTACCTTAGGGACCGCGATTTTTATGAAATTTTCACCACAGTGTCATAATGCTTTGAAAAGGTTGCACACAAATTTTCAGACCAATTAACCCCTTAATGCCCAAACCGGAGCTAATAACAGCAGTTAACCGGTTAACACACTACAGTACTCTGCCACAGTTTGCTCTGTGGCTTTTACCTTCCTTAGGGTTATTTTGGTTAGAATATAAGCCTCCCTGGAACCCTTCCTGATGCCTCCGGACTCCCCACGTGAAGCTGCATGAACTAGCTAGTCAAAACAAGTGCACAATTGAGGCGCGAAAATGAGGCTTCCTTCCTCTGCATACCAGAGTGGAGGGGCCTTTCTGACTAGATTAGGTGTCCAACTAAGTGCCAGGCGCAAATTAATCCCTAAAAGTGTTTTAAGTTGATAAAAAAAAACACCTATTTAAGTTGAAAACTTGCTAAAAAGCAATCGATTAGCCCACAATAGTGTCAACCAGCATAAGCCCTTAAAATAAGCCATCCTTTTATTGCTGAATCTAATAACAATGGCTTACCTATCCCAGAGGGAATTTCTGACAGTCTTCTAGCATTACTGGGTCTTGTTAGAAAAATGACTGATCATACCTGAAGCAGTTAAGCCTGCAAACTGTTCCCCCCAACTGATGTTATCTGGTTTCAACAGTCCTGCGTGGGAACAGCAATGGATTTTAGTTACTGGTGCTAAAATCATAGTCCTCTTAGCAGAAATCTTCACTTTCTGCTGCAGAGTAAATAGTACAAGCCGGCACTATTTTAAAATAAACTCTTGATAGAAGAAATAAAAAACTACAACTAACACCACATACTCTTTACCATCCCCGGGGAGATGCTACTAGTTAGAGCGGCAAAGAGAATGACTGGGGGGGGCGGAGCCTGAGGGGAGCTATATGGACAGCTTTGCTGTGTGCTCTCTTTGCCACTTCCTGTAGGGATTGAGAATATCCCACAAGTAAGGATGAAGCCGTGGACCGGATACACCAATGTAGGAGAAACTCACAGTTTCTATCCAACTCACCTCCACGGGTATTTGTCCCATTTATATTTGAGGCATTATATTTATATAACTTTTCTGTAGTGTAGGGATCCACCTCTATGAGATTACTTTTTTTTTTCTCTGTAGTTGGGGGTCCCACCTCCCCCTTCCACATGATAATTTTCTGCAGTGCAGGGACCCATCCCTCTCCCGTCTAACATTTTTTCGTAGTGTAGGGAACCCCCACCCCCCAACAGAAGATTGTTACTGTTAGGGAAAGTGACACCAACAGTTTCACTCTCTCCGAAATTATAGACAATCTGGCTTCATATGGTAATGGAGCACAATAAGATGACAGCAGGGACCTCAACGCTTTTACAGAAGGCAAAAGTAATGTGTAATAAAGTACCAACGTCCACATGGCTCAAGGAGTTAAGAAAGAGTTTCCGTTATTGGCTTTGAGGAAAATCCCCTTCAGTGAGTAAATCAGACAGACACTCGCTGCTTTTTCATGTTTTATTATATCAAAATGTAAACTCAAAAATGTCAAAGAATTGTACCAAATAACTTAAATAATGGGTAAACTAATGCTAACAATGCAAGTATAAATAGGAAACTATTACAGTATAAATCATTGGTTATAAGGCACTACCACAAAGTTTTTAAATGGTATAACCAAAAGATAGCATACTTCAGTTTTACATGGTGAGCCAAACCTGAAATATCTATAAACATGAATAAACCAGCATAGTTTTATATGGAACAAACAACATTTATTGACACACATACAAAATACATTTAGAACACCTGTTAACTTATTTACTGTTAGGTAATAAATCTTCAATGAAGCATCCTTAACCCTTTCATGACAGGGTCATAATGTCTACATCGGAACAACGTTCTGATGTAGACAAATTGAAATCCCGCGATCGTGCACGCTGTCGCAAGATTTCAAAATAGGGGGTATCCCTATGACGCAAGGCACGCCCTCCAGACCGCAATCACATGCAGGAAGTGCTGTTGGCTTCAGGACAGCCAAACGGCTATGACGTATTTCGTCCTAACAGTGCTAAAGCCCATCGCCTTTTGGACGGAATACAACGCCATAAAGGCGGTAAAAGGTTAATATCAAACAGATGCCCCTGCAGAGAGTAAACCTACATTTACGGGTCATGATTGTGGAGGTTTTGTCTTTTTTTCCCATGAACACAGCTGTGAATAGTCCCTAGTCAGCCAGTGAACAATGGATACTACACCATCAGCTGCACAGAAATTCACTGCAACCTCGAATATAATGTTAAACAGTTGTATTCTTTTTTAACTTAAAGGGGCACTTAACATATTATACGCAATAAGTAGAGCAAATACATTATGTAGAATTTAACAAAAAGCCATATAAATATGTATTTCAGACCTCCTCTGGGTTTAGTGTTTCTTAAACAAAACAAAAAAGTGTCTTGCTCTGGCACAGCCAATCACAAGCCATACCGTCTGATTCATTACCAGAAGAGAGTATGCTTCTGACTCTTCTGCATATAGCAAGTGCCACTAGACCATTTATGTGAATGGCTAAACCTACTGGTGTAAAAACAAACAAAAACACAAAACTTGGAGCCATGGAGTGTGGAGCAGTTGGGCAGAGGACTGGGGGAAGTGAGTAAAAATGTAAAATACATATGTATATGAGGCTTTGGTAACTTACTATGGATATATGTGTATTAAGTATATGATCACATGAAATCAAGTCTTGGTTTATTTAGCACAGGAACACTGCTAAAAAAAAAAGCAAAGATCTGTGTGTCTCTTACATTTCATCCCATATCTTTCTGGTGGAACAGAGAAGTCTTGTGTCCCTCATGCTTTTTAGTGTCACTTTAATTTCTGTACAATTATAATGGCAACTACCTTAATAATGAGATGGTTGCTCTTTGTGTCTTCCTGTTATATTATCCTTGATGCATTTTGTATGTCAATAAAACAAAACAAAAAAATACTTTGCTGCCCTTTTTAAATTTTCACTCATTCTTTGATGAAGAAAAAAAACTCTGAGATTTCAAATAAAGATGGTGTAACTAACAAGTTTGTAAGCATATTTTATATGCAAATATTATTAGAGTGGCCCCATTCTTTTTAGGTCACAAAAGACATATTTATAAATATCTAAACAGTAGTGAAAAGTAAGAGCTCTAAGCTTATTGGCGGCTTTACAAACTGTATCTTGCTTATTACTGCCATACTGGTGTGAAAGATTAGAACAATACGGCCAACCCAGGAACAGAAAAAACGTTTGCAGCTGTAGAATAAACTTGAGTGAAATGTAAAGTCACTAATATAAAACTTGCCCGTTACTAATGGTGTAAACTGTACACTTGTGTTCTGCTCTGGTGTACAAAAGTCAGATAAATAAGGCACTTATAAATGGCGTCCCTTCATAGGACAATCACGGTGGGATATTTCACAGGACTAGCCGTGGTGCTAGTGTAAAACTCCTTATACAATTATAAAGCAATAATTATTATCCAAGTTTTAGTAAATCACTTTTGTAATTCAGTTGTCCATTGTCCAGTTTGAGGTGTTTAGATGCACTGTGCTCTGCTTTCTTGTAGTTACTGTGTGATACAATTGTCCCCCATGTCCTGCGCATAACGGTCACTTATAGATGTTCGCAGATCCTCAATGTCTTTCTTTAGCTGCCTTACTCCATTGAGCTGTACAGAGATAGATGGAAGATCCATTGTTTCATCCTGACCACCAGTAACTGTTGCTGCTGCAAGGAAGAAGGAAAATAGATTCAAATTGATATCAGTTGCCACACAGGATCACTAACATTAGCACATCTGGTTACAAATATAGTATTGAAAAGGACATAAAACAAGTTGGGATTGAGACAAAATATAATATGTACTTTAATTACTTTACCTGCAAATTTAACTGCACCACCTCGACATTAACCCTTTCATTTTAGTTTCTGAATTGTAAAGCTCTATCTCCCCCCACACATTTCCTTTTATGTCTGTATCTATATCTATTGTTGTTTTGGTAGAATGCAAAAGTGCATAGGGATTATCTGTTGGAGCCTGCCTAGAAGCTGTGAACTTAGTTGAAATACAATGCCTGTGTCTAAACACTGATAAGGGGGCGGAGTTGGCTTTTCCAGGCAACTTAACTATGTCATTCATTTTGCTTATTTTTGAAAATTATTTTAAAATATTTGCAAGCAATTTTTAAAGAATTTTTTATGCAAACTATTTTTAATTAATTAGCCCTTTTAGGATATGCACAGATCTCAACATGTTTGATGTCCCTTTTAAGGGAGACATAAACCCAACATTTGTATTCCACGAGTCAGACACATGCAGTTTTAAACTTTCCTATTTAGTCCTATTATCTAATTTGCTTCCTTTTCTTGGCATCATTGGTTGAAAAGAATACCTATATAGGATTATGAGCAACAATGCATTACTTACTGGGAGATAGCTGCCGATTGGTGGCTGCACATATATGCATCTTGTTATTGGCTTGCCGATGTAACTCAGCTAGCTCCTAGTAGCGAATTGCTGCTCTAACAAAGGATATCAAGAGAATGAACCAAAGAAAAACAAGTTACTGACAAGAAAGTCATTAGTCTGTGTACCTGAGGAACTTTCTAACTCCACTACATACAATGCTGTGCTTCAACACCTTATATCTTTAAAGAGACAGCAAAGTCAAAATTAAAGGGACATAATACTCATATGCTTAATCACTTGAAACTGATGCAGTATAACTGTAAAAGCTGACAGGAAAATATCCTCTGAGCCTCTCTATGTAAAAAAGGAAGATATTTTACCTCACAATCCCCTCAGCTCAGCAGAGTAAGTTCTGTGTAAAAAGTTATACTCAGCTGTTCCCAGCTGCAGGTAAAAAAAAAAAAAAAAAAATATGAAGAAATGAACTGCAGCCAATCAGCATCAGCAGTGCTGAGGTCATGAACTCTTTTACTGTGATCTCATGAGATTTGACTTAACTCTCATGAGATTTCATAGTAAGCTGAATAGGGAAATATGAGAGTGCACGAGACTCATCCCCTAAGCTGTCCTAGGACAGACATACTAAAATGCTGCTTAGAAATCCTTTACAATGGGAGGTGGCTACTGAGGAACTTTTGAGGTAAAATATCTTCCTTTTTTACATAAAGATGTTCAGGATATATTTTCTAGTCAGCTTTTTACAGCTATGCTGCATCACTTTCAAGTGTTTAAACATTTGGGTATTATGGCCCTTTAAGCTTTTATGGTTTAGCTAGAGCATACAATTTTAGACAACTTTCCAAATTTACTTTTTTTATTTTCTTATTTGCTTTGTTCTCTCAGTATCCAGTTGAAGAGTAAAACTGGGTAGGCTCATAGCTCAGGAGCATGCACATGCCTTTTGCACTCTATGGCAGAAGTGTTTGCAACTATGTATAAGATTGCTATAAACATTGTTGAAAACACTGCTGCCATAGAGAGCCAAATACATGCTCCTATGAGTGCAACTAGGTTTGCTTTTAGCAAAGGATACACGAAGAACAAAGTAAATGAGATAATAGCTGTAAATTGGAAAGTTATTTAAAATAGCATGCTCTAAATTCAAATTTCCAGCTCCGGCTACTCCGGATAAATCACAAAATGAAGCACTTACAGTGTATCCCCAGCAGCAGTGACAAGTTAGGGTCCCCTCCATTTGCTCTCTGGCTCAGCAAGGTGCAGATGGCCCGTAGGTCTTGCATACAGAGGTTCAGCTCTCTAAATAGGGCGAAGAGATTCTCTGCCTCTAGATCTGTGGACTTCTCTTGTGCTTCAGCTGGGCGGAGCTGCTCCTGCAGGGTCACATTACGCTCCATCAAGTCCTGATTCTGTATTGCCAGCTGACCAAAAGGAAAGGAAAGCAGATGAGCTTTAAATGGAAGCTGGCTGCAATAAGACGATATATTAAATAGAATTAAAGATGTTTATATGCTTTTTACCATTTCAATAGTTACTACATACATATGAGTTTAATATGGTATATCAGGGAGGTTTGGGCTTTACTACTGAACACTATAAAACACCTTTATAAATGTAGTTGGGCATCTTAATAAAGGTGGTCATGTTGACACCTTCTAAATATGGTCAAAGCAGAGCAAAGCTGTGGAGACTTTAATCTGCTGGGGGTTTATAGCTCAACAAGTACAAGGAATGAAACTGTTCTCTTCTGATAGCTAGAGCCTGTGAACAGAGCAACCACAAGAGCTCACGGTTTGCCCCCTACCACTGCAATGCATTACAAACACTCTGAGGCCGATTTATAAAGCTGTGGCGGACAGGGACGCATATACGTGCCCCTGTATGCCGCAGTTCGCCTTTGGCGGGCTGAATTCCCCTGGCGGAATTCAGCATTACACACAAGCGCTATTTTACACTTGTGTACAATCCCGCCCCCTGTCCACGTGTGATTGGCTGTGCGCGGGCAGGATTGTACACAAGTGTAAAATAGCGCTCGTCAATCTCCCCAGTCAGACAAGACCGGGGAGATTGAAATTCGCCACCTGAGAGGTGGTGAAAGGATAGGGAAGCAGCGGTCTCATGACCGCTGCTTGTTAAATACGGCGTGCAGGTTCTCTTTTGAAAACCTGCAGTAGTGGGCAGGCGAAAGCCTGCCGAAGAGGTTTATAAATCGACCTCTCTGTATGCAGATTAATGGGATTACTTGACAGTGAATAAACAATCTAAAATAAAGCTAACCATGAGTGACCTATTAACCTTTGTCAAGTAATTTTATTTTCAGTTTGGATTTCTAAGACTGAATGTCTTTCCTTTTATATAAAATTATATATTAATGAAATTATTCAACCATTGTGTCCTTTTTTTCTTCTTAACATTTATAGACAGCTAATGACAATTGTTTTACCACATGGGGATTTGAGTCATTTATATTTTTTCATTACAATGAAGATAACTATTAGTGGACCTGTTTAGCAATTTATTGTGAGAAATGTAGCTAAAGAACTTAAATTGCTGCTAAGATTACATTCCTTTTAAAAAAGGGACATGAAACCCAAAAATGTTATTTTATGATTCAAATACAGCATTCAATTTTAAACACCTTTCCAATTTAGGCTTAGCTGGGAGCTAGCTACTGATTGGTGGCTGCACACACATACCTCTTGTCATTGGTTTACAAATGTTTTTTAGGTAGTTTCCAGCAGTGCGTTGCTGCACCTTCAATAAAGGATACCAATAGAATGAAGCAAAATTGATAATAGAAGTAAATTGGAAAGTTGTTTAAAATTGCATGCTCTATATAAATCAGGAAAGAACATTTTTGGGTTTTATTTCCCTTTAATTGTCACAATTTTCATAGTATTTTTTTTATGGATTAGCAATCCTCCTTGAAAAGGTATATTATTTTGATACATTTGTGGCTGTGACTACGTGTAATCTTTTGTTTTAAACTGTACGTTTGTTTGCAGCATTTATTTACTGGACCTCATTATTTCTTCTGAATATTACAATTGTGATTATGTATTTGATTTCCTCATTCAGAGAGTAAAGACATAATACAGAAAATCTACCGAGCATGATCTCAGTATGTCCCCATTGTAGCTCAGTCTCACCTCTTTAACGGCTGCCTTCAGCTGCTGAAGAGCATTTTCTTTCCTCTGAGTCTCCTCTTTAAGGGCCTGCCCTGCACTTTCCTCTTGGGATATCTGCTCTTCCAGTTCCTACAAAGCATAGAGAAAAATGGCAGTAGAGAATCAGTGTAATTACATTAACCGTGATAAAGAGATAAATAAACATCAATCACGAAAAAGAATGGTTTTGCTTTTTAAACTGAGCTCTTTCACATACAGCAGAAATCTTAGGGCATAAGCTCCACTGCGTCTCCATCTGTCAGACTCTCACCTTTACTCTGATGCACATCTGCTCCAGCTTCTTCTTCTGACTTTCTGCTACCTGCAGATAGATAGGAAAATGTGACATTGAGTCTGTCTGTGTGAGGGGTGCAGCTGGGAAGTGATGGCCATTCACCTACCTTCCTTAGGCACTCTCTTTCCTTCTGTAGATTATGTACTTCCAGTTGAAGATCTTCCACCTTTTGGGTTAAAGTTCTCTCTCTCTCACCGATATCTACTTTCTTGGAGCTTTCAAGTTCCTCCTGCAAACTAAGGCAGTGGATACAGACAGAAGAATATATTACTTACATTTCTTAATTTATTCCCTTTAAAAAAAAACAAAACGTTATGAATGAAGATAAATAATTTACTGTTAAAATGGGATAATTTAAAATGTTCAAGAACCCTCAAGTTGGAGCCTAGCAAAGTGTTGAACCCATATTGCAGGGGTTAACGCACACATTAAAAAAAGGGAAACTAGCGGAAATTAGAGGACTTAATTTTTGCATTACAATGTCCCTGTTTTACATCAGATATCAACAGAGAAGTATATTACGGCAGATAAGCCACAAATTCTGTGCAAGGGAAACAGCTATACACACTATATACATGTCTAATATTGTAAGCAATTTCATCCGTCCCCTTGTGGGCAGTCACTATATTGCAGTGGCTGGATTTTTGCATAAACTGTGTGTGTGTGTGTATATATATATATTAATCCAGGCGTCTCCAAGTCCATTAAAACATAGACGTTTATTCAAAAATTTAAAAAGGTAGGTGCTGAAGACAGAGCTCCATAGGGTAAAAAGAGTTAACACCAGGTCTTACATGTTTCAGCCTCCACGGCCGTAATCATAGACAACATATATATGTATATATACACACACACATATACATACACACACACATATCTATATATACAAAAGACAATGAAGGATCCAGCACACATGTAGAAAAGTTAATCAAACTTTGTATGGGGTGCTCGCACGTCAGAGGCTCCTGCACCCCTCTCATACATAAAGAAATCCAAAGAGGAGACGTCAGTATCACCAATTCATCATCTTTATTTACAGTAACATGAAGACAAAGTAGCAGCAACGTTTCGAGTCCATCCGACTCTTAATCATGCTATAGAATACTACCATTCAATCCCTTATATAGCACCTGTGTACCATTTAATTAATTCACCTGTTCATTAGATGACATCATATATATTTCTCATGTTTCTCTCTCGCCACCTACTGGCTGTATATAATTATTACTCATTTTCCTTTTCACTTTTTAAAGTTACATTTTTTTAGGGTATTACTGAAATGGTAGTTTGGATTATGTACACAATATCAAAACTCTATAAAATACTATATATTTAAAAAACCTATAAATACATATACAAAATATCTAAAAATAGTTATAAAAACAAATGTAGGTCATAATCCCTATTTAATCCTACTGGGTGGAGAGTTTTTAAATTTGTATCCACCAAACTTCTCTCCTTTTTAATAGTAATTCCCTATCACCATCCCTTCTCAGTTTTGGGATGGGATCAATTACTTGAAACCTAAGTTGGCTCACTGAATGGCCTGCTTCAATGAAATGGGCTGATACTGGGAGGGATTTGTCTTCACATCTATATGGATGATTTGTGGGCACTAATTCTAACTTTAATGCGATTTATTGTTTCACCGACATAGCCCAGGCCACATGGGCATATTAGTAGGTACACCACATATTCTGTATCACGTGTACAGACCATTTATATATCGTTTTTATCTATCATTTATTTGTGCTACATGTTTGCCCTTGATCATAGAGTTGCACTGTGCACAATGAAGGGAGGGATATGATCCTTTGTTAGCACTAGTTAGATAATTAACTTTCTCTTCCTTTTTAGTGCCCATATCGGCCTTAAACAATATATCTCTTATGTTTTTTACCCTCTTATAGGCATGTATAGGGGGATCTTGAAATTCCCTAATGTTAGGATTGTATTTATTTAATAAATACCAATGTTTTTTAATAATTGTAGAGATTTTTTTCACTATACATACTATATTGTGTTGTGAACACAATCTGATTCCCTTCTTTTTTATTATATCTTTTTCGTGTACCTTGGTCTCCTATTTCAGTAAGCACATCTTGTTTACAATTTGATATTAATGGCTTAGGATAACCTCTTTTCTCAAATTTCTTGGCCATTTGTTCTTATCTTACTGCCTGTAGTTTTGTTATCCTTTACGTTCCTCACTGTTCTGACAAATTGGCTTCTAGGTATGGACCTAAAAACTCGTTCAGGATGATAACTATCAAAATGTAGGGTATTACGGTCAGTGGGCTTATTAAATAGATCAGTAGTCAGGGAACCATCTTTTTTATATACTACTGTATCTAAATAACTTACATGAGTTTCAGAAAAAATCAGTGTGAATTTTAAACTACTGGTGCTCTTGTTTAATTCATCCACAAATGTTTGTAATCTACTCAATGGGCCCCTCCATACGCCAAACACATCGTCGATTCAACGGAGCCAGAGTTTACAGCTTGTTTGAAAAAGAACACTAGTATATACATATCTCTTCTCAAATTGGCTGACGAAAATGTTGGTGTATGAAGGGGCCACATTAGAGCCCATGGCTGTACCCTTTTTTTGAATGTAAAAAGTGTCCGGAAAAAGAAAATAATTTAAGTACTATATTCAACAAATCCTCAATGAATTGACATTTAGGAATAGAAAAGAAAAAAGAAAATTTATGCTTACCTGATTTGTTTCTTTTTAGATACGATGAGTCCACGGATTTCATCCTTACTTGGGGGATTACGCCTCCTGGTCAGCAGGAGGAGGCAAAGAGCACCACAGCAGAGCTGTATATATAGCTCCTCCCTTTCCTCCCACTCCAGTCATTCGACCGAAGTTAGGAAGAGAAAAAGGAAAAGCCAAGGTGCAGAGGTGTCTGAAGTTTAACAAAAATTAACAACCTGTCTTATGAGAACAGGGCAGGCCGTGGACTCATCGCATCTAAAAAGAAACAAATTTATCAGGTAAGCATACATTTTCTTTTCTTTTTAAAGATACAAGTCCACAGATTTCATCCTTACTTGTGGGATACAATACCAAAGCAATAGTACACGGATGAACAGGGAGGGACAAGACAGGGAACCTAAACCGAGGCACCACTGCTTGAAGAACCTTCCTCCCAAAAACAGCCTCAGCCGAGGCAAAAGGAGCAAATTTGTAAAATTTAGAAAAAGCATGAAGAGAAGAATGAGATACATAAAAAGCAGTCTAACTGCACTCTCATAGTGTGTTATACCCGCAATGAAAAGGTAACACTAGGGCTGTGTGAGATGCTCTGCCCCCGATATCGTACAAGAAGGAGAAGAGCGAAATCCCACACAGTCGCCGCATAGCTACGTCCCTCGTGGGTGTAAAGACGCTCCAACTCCCTGCACCTTTACGATTATGCCCTTGAGATAGAGAAAGCGCCCAAAAGCAGCGCAAACTAGCAACGCCGCCCATCGTGGGCGTGTAACAAACAAACAATCTCCCGGTCGCCATAAAAATTTAGAGAGAGGCCATCGGGAGCTAGTTAAACTGTACCCTCAGATACATATTGGGGACGATCAGGCTACCGCATGTCATGTAGCACTATAGACCAACAAGAGTGACCCATACACAATTTCCTAAATGATAAATGTGATAGTATCGCCACCTTAACATTTTCAGTTTGTAAACCCAAAACGGAACCAGCTCCTGAAAACTGACATTAATTCCTGTCAGTGTCTGTAAAATTAGCTGCCAATAGACCTCTCCTTCTAGGAGAGTCGACTTGTCCCATCACATTAAAAGCCCCATTTCTGGGGGCGGAGCCAGCCTAGGAGGGGAATGGTCGTGTTTTTTGGAGCTCCCGCTAACATTCCACATAACTTTAACTTTATTGCGAATATCTCTGCTATCCAACATCCTAAGCCCACTCAGCTTTAACTACAAACGCCCCTGAACTCAGGGATACCAAGATTGCGCAGCCAGGTTAAGTGGGAGCTACAACTATACACTTCTATATGATGCGGCCCTGAGCCCGGGAAATCTTGCATAAACCTCATTGCACTGCCGGAGCAAATTTCACCATACCCGGTGATCAGAGCGGCGGATCCCCTCCCTTCTTCTTCCAACATATAACTGAGCTTAAGAACTGCTTGAAGGAGAGGAGAAGAGGCGACAGGACAGATAAAAATAATTACTACGCTCCTCAGACTGCACTGTACGGAAACGGTCTCTCTCTTGCATTATGGAGGAGCATGGTACACTGATCCAGTCACTGCTAAGAGACCTGGGACTGAAGATGGACAACTATTTTAAAGGACCTTACCCTCTTAGTCAGAGCACCTTTCACAGAGGAAGACACTGACACGGACACCAACAATATAGAAGAGGAGAAGGAGGCCGTGAAGAACCACGTGAAAACTCATACCGGGGAGTTTTGCCCGGCCCTAATAACAGAGAACACTTACAACAGGCCAATTGGGCAAATCAAACAGAAATATATCTCACCCACGACACAATGCAAGGGCAATCTTCTTTCGGCTAGATCCGGTCCACTTGTACAGAGGCATGATCCTGCTGAGCTGGCACCTCTTCCGGCACGGCCTCCTCCTCTTGCACTCAAGATCTCCAACCAGCCTCCCGATCTCACCTCTGCTTCAGCTGACAAGTCCAGGCTTATCCCGCTGCCCCGGATTGCCTATGCGGGAGATGCGGCCGGCTTCCGTGTGGGTGACCTGGAGCGGCTGAGAATACACATGGCCTATGATCAAAGCTATTACATGAATAAGTTCAGGCCGTGTGTGTCTCAGGTTTACTACGAAATAAAGCCTTTCAGAGACCTCCTCCTGACCAACTGTTCCAACCTAGGTGAGCCCCGGGACTTCACAGATTTAACCCAGTCAGGAGTGGGATAGAGACGAATGCAATTAGAGAAGGTCTTATGTGACACCGAACATGAGACTTTATGAACACTAATTAACATTTTCAGTTCTTTAGTTATGGGTACTCTGAAAATCAGAACCCAATGCACTCTAGTTTACCTGTTCTATGTCTGACTCAGGGTTGTATGCATATGTTAAAATTAAGTAAGTGTTCAATGTGTTTATATTCTAATATATACCCTACATATTTGTAATTGCTTGTAAGTGATATTCCAGGAGTACACATGTTATCCTACCCTATTATTCGAATATTTACCGTACAGAATTAGGCACTATGCTTGGGTGGCTAGATTAACATCACAGTCTGACCTATACAGAGGCTCCGTATAAACAATTAGATTTGAGTCAGTTAGGGGAATCAGAGTGGACGCCCTATATCACACATAGCTGTTAAATGTGCAGCTTAATACCTTGATATACCCCACTTTAACTCGCTTGCAATAATGTAACCCCTACATTATTACACCATATGTTTCAAATTATTACCCAGGTCACAATAAGGGCATTCCAGCATCTTCTAGTGCAATAGTAAGCTGGTTTAACTCGACCACCAAGAAGATAATGTCAGATTCACCTAGGCACTTACACAGTAATAGATCTTTACTGCTTTTTACTTCACCTTACTTATCATATTTTTCATATAACCTTCTAGACGTTCTATCTTGCCTCTAGCTCACATTCTCTCCCCATTTAGTCGGCAAGCACCATGTAGATTTTATTACAAGACCAGAGACTTCATATTTGCTTTACTTTCCTTTACTACTAGTGTGCAGCATTTTAAAGAACAATAAAATACATTACATAAATAAAGAGAAAAAAGAACCAAGGTAATTGGCTATAGTAGATAACAGTGTAATAATGGACCAATCAGAAGACCCATATTGTCCATAAACCGACCAGTGAGCTCCCCAACTTCCTCTTTCTTTTGCTGCTCATTCAAAAGATAAGTGTGCTATTTTTGTCTCTCATAAATTTTATTATTATTCAATATTTATTATCCTTATTATATATATATTTTTTCTTTTTTCTTATATACTTCTCTTATATATATTTTTTCAGTGTCTTTTCTTTATTTTTCAATCTATTTTTCTTTCATTATTACTTATTTTTGTTATTGTGCGTTTTTTCCCTTCTTTTCATTTTCTAACTGCCGTTTTTTCAAAACATTTTTTCTCTCCGTTTTTTCATATTATTTTCTATTTGTCATTAAGATCGTCTATCTATCTTCTTATTTTGTTTTCTTAACAAGGTTTTAGTCAACTTTCATTTACTGCCTTGCTCTTACCTCTCTGCTCCGTTTTCTCTTTTACTCGCCATCTTGTGGGCGTTACTGCAGTGACGTTCACGCCGCCCATTTTGTCACTGAATCTTTATCCTTTCAGACGCTTCCTTCGGTACTCCTTCCTTATAGAGCAAATAGTTTAATCGCAACATTGTTATATATTTCACTTTGCTCATCGTATTTTCTTGTCTTTTTTTTTTTTTCTTCATTTTTAGGTATACATTGCCCTCCGGTGGCCATATTCATTTACTGCTGAAGAAAGTTATTTTATTGTATAATAAAAAATAAACTAACAGTTTTTTGCATAATTTTTTCTGTCAGAGGAAATAATTTATTGAAACTTTATTATAAATTATTTAATTTATTTTTATTTTATTTTACTGTTTGTTAAGTATTGGCATTATTTTAATTCATTTTATATCATTATGTCTCAGGACTCTTCATCTTCTGTCCCTCTCACTGAACAATCAGTTCAAAAGATGATAGACAATTCGTTAGGTAAAATTATGTCTCACATGTCTAATTTAATGGCACAATCCTCCCTAAAGAAAGCCACTAAAAGAAAAGCAGCGTCTGCTGCTGTTAAAACTAGCAAAAAACTAGTTTCTAAATCTAAACAAATATTATCTGATATTCCTATTCCTGGCGGCAAAGGAATTAAAACATCCGCGATGAGAACCCTAACTCCCAGGGGACATAAAAAGGGAGCTATCAAACAAGTAACAGAACACTTTGTTAAGGAAATAGATTCAGATTCTTCTACATCTGTGAATTCTGAATCTTTTTATGATATATCTGATAAAAATTCTTCTAATAATGAATCTGATTCTTCAGATTCTGAACCTAAAAAGAAAAAATTTAAAAAACATAACAAAAAATTTTCTGAGGATGAAAAAAGTTTTAATGATCCTTTGGGGAACCCGCGTTTCAATGCGGATACTTTACAACATCCCCGCTCCTCAGAATGGTTTCCATCCCTTGATATTGCTAAATTCGTAGATTTCCAACTAAAGAAAGCTTTAAAGAAACGTGCTAGAAATAATATGAGGGCAGAATGTCCTAGACCACTTCTCCCACATAACAGTAATTTAACTCCTGATATTGATCCTAAAGTTATTAAATTCATAGGATCGCCTGGTTATAAATTAAAAAAGGGCCTTGATAGATCCTGGAAAAACTGCCAGGATAGATTATTGGACACTATCGGCCCAATAACGAAATTGTTTGAGCTTTCAGAGGAAGCTGTTTTAAATGACACAAACATGGACCCTATTACAGTTAGAGAGTGGGTGCAAAGAATCTTATCTTTTGTTGGTAATACCAACGCAAACATGATTATTGAAAGACGTAAGAATATTTTACGTAGAATTGATCCTAAAATTTGCGATTTCGCAAATAATGAATTACATTCTGATAGAGATGGTTTTCTTTTCGGAGATGTTTTCTTGAAAGATCTTAATCAGTATGCCAATACTTTTACAACTCTAAATAAAGTTAAAAACAATATGAGAAAAATTTTGCAATCTCAGAATTTCTCTGACAGGGCCGGTAAAGGAAGAGGTCGCTTTCCCGGCCGTGCCTCTTTTATTTCCAGACCTCAGTTCCAACAACCTAATTACAACTTCAACAGATTCTACCAAGAACAAAATCATCCCTCAAATTTTTTCCCATCACGTGCCAGACCTTGGCAACAAAGAGGTTCCCGCTTCAGAGCAAGATCTCGATCATCTGCAGGTAAATTTAATACCTCTTATTCCTCTACGTTTTTTCCCATCAAAAGTTGGAGGAAGACTAATTCTATTTTTTCAAAATTGGGTTCATATTACTTCAGACCCTTGGATTCTTCAATCAGTACAAGGAGTCATAATAGATTTTGTCTCTCCTCCAATCCAAAATGTTCTTCCTTTTCCTATTCATTTTTCTCTAAAAGACAGAGTACAAATTCAGAAAGAAATAAAAAATCTTCTTTTAAAAGATGCTATATCTCTAAGTTTAAACCCTCAGTTAGCCTTTTTCAGCAATATTTTTCTTGTGAAAAAGAAAAACGGTCAATTCAGACCAGTGATAAATCTCAGATCTTTAAACGCTTTCGTTTCATACAACCATTTCAAATTAGAAGGTATCCATCTTTTAAGAGACTGTTTGTTAGACAACGACTGGCTAGTCAGATTAGATCTGTCCGATGCTTATCTAACTGTTCCTATTTCACCAGAACATTGGAAATACCTAACCTTTTCATGGAACAATCAAAATTGGAACTTCACTTGTCTTCCTTTTGGCCTTTCATCTGCCCCATGGATTTTCACAAAACTTCTCAAACCAGTAGTGTCCTGGTTGAGACAGAGGGGTGTTCGTCTAATTATTTATCTAGACGATATTCTGTTAATGAATCAAAATTTCTCTTCTCTCCAATCTCAATTAATTACAACTATCAATCTCTTGGAGAACTTAGGTTTTCTGGTGAACAAAGAGAAATCAGTGTTATTTCCCACCAGGAAATTAATTTTCTTAGGTTTTATTATAGATACTTCCAATTCCATGTTAAGTCTTCCTCAAGAAAAGATAAAGAATATAAAGAAGGAGATTTCAAGAACTCTTTCCAAACAATTAGTTTCTGTCAGACAAATAGCCAGAATTGTTGGGTTACTTTCATCCTCCATTCAGGCTATTTTTCCTGCCCCCCTTCATTATCGCGAACTTCAACGTTTGAAAATCTCTTATCTTCAGAAAGGTTTCTCTTACTCTCATCTCATTCCTTTATCTTCAGATTCCAAAGAGGAGCTTTCATGGTGGCTTGCTCATATGGAAGCTTGGAACGGGAGAGCTATTTTTGGAAAATCTCCGGATATCATCATAGAATCGGATGCCAGTCTCTCAGGATGGGGAGCTCGTTGTGGTCCGTCTATAACAGGAGGCAAATGGTCTTTAGAGGAGAAGAATCTACATATAAATTGTTTGGAACTTTTGGCCGGATCTTTTGCTGTAAAAAGTTTTGTAAAATCTTTTGCTCCAGCTTCGATTCTTCTTCGTATGGACAATATTTCTGCAGTCAGATATCTCAATCGTTTAGGCGGTACCAAATCAAGAAATTTATCCAACATTACCAAAGATTTTATCCATGTGTGTCTGGACAGGAATATTTCAATCAAAGCAGAATATATTCCCGGTCTTTCAAATTCAGCTGCGGATTGGGGTTCCCGTTTCCTGAAGGATTCCAGCGACTGGATGTTAAACAGAGACATTTTTCTTTTAATACAATCCCTTCGCGGTCCCTTTTCTCTAGATATTTTTGCATCTCGACTCAATCATCAACTTCCTCAATATTTCAATTGGCGTCCGGATCCGGATGCGTTAGCTATAGATGCATTTCTTCAACCGTGGCCTCTCCACGGATCTTACGTTTTTCCCCCCTTTTCTCTGATTGCTCGGACGATTTCAGTAGTTCGCAGAAATCTCTTATCCCTTCTTCTGATAACTCCTCTCTGGCCAACTCAAGCTTGGTTTCCTTCTCTTCTGGAAATGTCGTTCAAACATCCTCTTCTTCTCCCTCTGTTTCCAGAACTCCTTCTAGATCCTGTAGACAATCCTCACAATCTTATTCTAAACCAATCCCTCAAACTGATAGCTTGGTCAATTACGGGGAAATCAGAGATCTCCACGAACTTTCGGAATCCGCTAAATCTCTCGTGCGGGAATCATGGGCTCCGGGAACCCATAAATCCTATTTTTCCGCATGGTCCAGATGGTCTAGCTGGTGCTTGTCTAGGAACTTGGATCCCTTTTCAGCTCCTTTGACTCAAGTTTTGAATTTTCTTTCTCATCTTTTTGACACTGGACTTGCTTATAGAACTATTAATCTTTCTCGGTCTGCTATTTCTGCTAGACATGATTATATTAATAATTCTCCTATTGGTAAACATCCTTTAGTTTGTCGTCTTTTAAAATCTATTAGATTAAAAAATCCTCCTTCCCCTAAATATAATTCCTTTTGGGATGTGGATTTGATTTTTTCTCTTTAGATCTTGGCCTACTAATGATTCTTTATCTCTGAAACAAATTTCTGCTAAACTTGCTACTTTATTATGTCTTATCTCTTTTCGTAGAGTTTCTGATGTTTGGGCTCTTGACTTTAATTCTAAATCTTTTTCCCCTGAAGGTGTTACTTTTCTAATATCTCGTAGAACTAAGACTCTGTCTTCTTCTATTTTTTATCCTTATTTTCCTTCTGAACCTTCTCTATGTGTGGTGTCATGTCTAAAATCTTATGAATCTAAAACTGTTTTATTTAGGGACTCTTCAAAAAATCAACTTCTTTTATCTTTTGTTCCCCCTCATGCTCCTGTAACTCCTACTTCGATTGCGAGGTGGATTAAATGGGTTATGTCTGAAGCTGGAATTAATTGTTCTTTTTCAGCTCATTCAGTAAGGGGATCTGCTGCTTCTAAAGCCTTTTTAAAATCTGCTCCTCTTCAGGAGATTTTAAAGGCGGCAGATTGGTCTTCTGATTCTACTTTTAAACATTTTTATTTTAAACCCATTCAACACGCCTCTCAAAATCTTTTTAAATAACTGCTTTAAACTAGCAAATATGAAGTCTCTGGTCTTGTAATAAAATTCCGATTATCCTAGCTTAGTGAAGGAATAATCTAGATTTTATTAAAGACACAGAGACGAATATTTCCCTCCTCTACTTTTCTGTCTTCCCTCCCATTTTATTGTACAGTATTAATATTTTTCACATTTATTTTAGTTACCAACTTCCCAAATATCTCTAATTGAGACGGGCTTCGCACCTTCAATCAATTCTCGATCTTCAATTGGAAGTTGCAAATGGATTAATTACCTTTCTTCTATCAAATATCAGAGTTCATCGTATCAAGTTTTCCCGAAGTTATTTCAAGTTTTTTGGTTCCTGTTTACCTTTTTATTAATTGTTGGACTTTTTTGTGTTTTATGTCTTTTTGGGAAGTTCTTTTTCATGAGCCTTAAACAAGAAAGAGGAAGTTGGGGAGCTCACTGGTCGGTTTATGGACAATATGGGTCTTCTGATTGGTCCATTATTACACTGTTATCTACTATAGCCAATTACCTTGGTTCTTTTTTCTCTTTATTTATGTAATGTATTTTATTGTTCTTTAAAATGCTGCACACTAGTAGTAAAGGAAAGTAAAGCAAATATTCGTCTCTGTGTCTTTAATAAAATCTAGATTATTCCTTCACTAAGCTAGGATAATCGGAATTAAAACTTAGAATGCACGGACACTTGCAGGCCCAGAGCTAGGATGGAACAGTATATACCCTACCTATTTCAAAAAAATGATGTTTTTTGTATTAAATTGTCACTTCTCCTCCCCCAAATTACTTATACTTTTCACAAGAGCCCCCCCCTCTTTCTTTCTTTCCCTCCCCCCCCTATTTAAATCAAAACAGCTATTGCCTGTTGAGTCCCCCATCTCCCTCTTTTCTATCTTTTAACTTTAATTATTACATTTCCTATACCAGATACTAATTCTCTTCTCCTCATCTAGGCCCAAAAGTGGCCACTCGCAAAGCCAAATTCCTCTCTAACACCATATAAGTTTGCAAGGTTCAAGAGTAACCCGCAGTTTCAATAGAGGAACACATATAAGATATGATAATATAAAACTGAGGTTCAAACCACCTACCTAAAAAGACTCATCTCCTGATCTTCTATTATCCGATACCTTACTATTGTGAAATATGGTTTTTGCTTTATTTTTATGTCTTATGGTATTTCATGTTTGTTAAATTTCTTCTAACAACCTCAATAAAAAATTTAAATTAAAAAAAAAAAAAAAAGCCCCATTTCTTAGCCCTTATGTGACTGTCCAGTAATGTTCACATAACTTCTGGATTTTTAGCCCCTGCTAAGAATGTGCTGTCCGAATGTCCCTCCTTTTACATGTAGGAGTCCTCAGAGGCGGCTCTACAATTAGGCCAAATAGGCGATCGCCTAAGGGCTCACTCATGATGGGGCCTCACACAGGGGCAAAGGAAAATATGCCCTTTTTTTCCTCAGATCATACAGGTGTAGCATAGTAGCCCAGCCCATTAGCTTCCTCCAAGCAATGCCATGTAGTTAAATATTAATTGGCGTGAGCAGCAGGTAGAACAGAATGTCCAGACGCATTATAATCTAGGGATTCCTGCTGCAATAAGCGTCCAGTGTTTAATGAATGCTTAGTGCTGAAGTGTCTGGTGAAGGAACTGCAGACATCAGAGGAGCATTATGGGCCCCCACTTCAGCTTGCATGTACAGTGTTAGCCCTTAACTTGCATAGGCAGCTTAATATTGACAGCCACACTGTTAGCAGTGGTAGACTGTGTTTGTATATTTTAACCCCCTAGATACCAGAAAACACTTTGAAGCAATTGCATCTGCTGCTTGTGATGGCTAACAAATACAAGCAGTGTGTGTCTGTGTATATATATATATATATATATATATATATATATATAAAAAAAAATATGAGTATAGAAATTTATAGATATAGTTGCATTGAAATGCTTTTTTAAACAACATTGCTTTATGACTTCCACTGTATTTTTATATACATTTTTAAAGACGAAAAATGTATTACACTTTTAGGAACCAGTAAGAATATTGAGCCAGCCACATACTTCTTAGGACCAAGATAACAGTGTTTGTGTATAGATATATGCAGAATAATGCAAAAAGTTATTAGCAAGGGGTGCAATTGCTGACTTGTATTGGGGGATCCTTGCATGAAAAATATTCTGTTTATACAAATTAATATATGTTGCCAAGTTTTGCAGTTTTTTTCTTTTGTGTGTACAGTTAAAGAACAAGAGATATGAAACCCAAAATTTGTCTTTCATGATTCAGATAGAGCACCCAATTTTAAACAACTTTCTAATTTACTTCTATTGTCTAGTTTGCTTTGTTCTGTTGGTAACCTTTGTTAAAAAGCATACCTAGGTACGCTCAGGAGTAGCAATGCACTACTGGGAGTTAGCTGCTGATTGGTGGGATACATATACAACTCTTCTCATTGCCTCACCAGATATATTCAGCTAGCTCTCAGTATTGCATTGCTACTCCTTCAAAAATTGTATGCTCTGTCTGAATCATGAAAAATTTGAAGATTTATATCCTTTTAATAGGGGCCTCATAAATTAGTTTTGCCTAAGGCCTCCCTTAGTCTAGAGCCGCCACTGGGAGTCCTGACCACATAAATAAAGTGCTCCACTTCTCTGAGATCCATAAAGTGACCCGGAATAAAAAGACCACTCAAAGCATGAGGAATAGACTAAATCAACATAAATCCAATATTAGACAAAAGATGAAAAAGCTCCTGTAGCATGTCATTTTGTGGAGTATGGCCATCAAATTAGTCAACTTAGATGGCAGATTATAGACCAAGTGGATGTGCCTAGAGGAGGCGGTAACAGAAAATTGCTTTTAAAACAAAGAGAGGCATTTTGGATCCATAAATTGGATACCATGTACCCTAAGGGGTTAAATAGAGAATTGGATTTGTCCGTTTTCCTCTAGTCACATCCTCTATGTAATAAATACTGGAGTTATCCCTTTGGGTATATTGTTAATATTGCTAATACTTTGTTCAATATATTGTAAACTATACATGAATGAGTTCTATGTGATTTAATTTTTCTGATATGTATATATGCTCTTTTTGTATTTAAACCTGGTCTTTTATTGAAAAATCAGGATTTTATAACGATTATAAGTGTTACCTATAGATGGCAGTATATTCAAGCATGAAATGTTAGGCCATGAAATGGTTAAATGTTTTGTAAAGTTCTTTGAACCGATGTTTGATTGGTTGGTGTATACCTTTAAATAAGACACAGGTACACTTCAATGTATGCATGATTAAGGGACTGTGATCCCGAAACGTTGCATACTTGTGCTGTTTATGCTTTAATAAAAGAAGATTTGTAATTTGTCTGTGGTGCTGTGCAGTATTGGATTTCGTATTTGTGGGCTGGAGGTCGCCAGCTTGTCCACTGTGCATCATATACCAGGAGGTTATACCCGATTGCTGGTCTCCATTTGTATTGCTGTACCAGAATAAAAAAAGACAGCACTTACCTTGAAAGCTGTGCGACAGCATGGCAGTCCAGCAGGTTTTCAGAGGTCCTCTCCCCCTCCCATAGCCCTGTGGACTAAGATCAGCCAGAGTTAAAAGTGCTTAGGCTATCTGTATTAGGGCAGCAAATATGTCTAGGAGGCGCAGTGAGAATTATGTCTCACCAGTTCCTATTGCTTTAAAGCCACCAAATGCTCTACTGTAGAGACTGTTCTAGGGTGTAGCTTAGACCTGATCAAAGTAGCACTCACTGGCACTACTTTAAAAATAAAAAACTCTTGATTGAAGAATCTTCACTAACACCTCACTTTGCCATCTCCTATCTTACTAACACTGGCAAAGAGAATGTCTGGAGTGGGAGGGAAGGGAGGAGCAGATCACCCTCTAAAATGTGGTAAATACCCCTATCTGATAACTGGGCCAAAATTTCTTGTTCATAATACTCCCTATCAAGGACGACAACAGCGCCGCCTTTGTCCGCATTTTTAATTATAATTGTTTTATTTTTGGAAAGGTTTTTTAAAACCTGTTCAGCAACTGATATATTTCTTTGTAATTTCATATCTCTCTCAGTTAATAACATCTTGTACAAATTTTATATATATGTTTGTCAGGATATTCACCTGAATTGCTGAATTTCCTAATTCCTGTAGGAAGAAATATTTATCCTTTAGTTGAATCCAACTGTAGTAGAATATAAATTAACTAATAAGGATTTCTATGAGTTTTGTTTAATAGGTGTGTAGAAGATTTATTCCTAAATAATAGGTGGCAACATATGAAAACTTGTTCATAATTAGAAATAAACCTTGCATTGATATATGGTGGAAATCTACACAAGTAAATCTATAGTCAGGAGGATGGCAGCTTATGACAGAGATACTAAGTGTAGGACACCAATATAAAAGATACAGAGAAATGCAGCACAATATTAGTAAAGATTGTTAACAAGTTATAGTTTAGGTACCAGGTAATTATTAACATTAGAGAGGAGTATTTAGGTAAGAATTCTTACTATTTAGTGGAAGTCCAGATACTCTGTAACAGGAAGAGATCCTTTGGAGTTGAGACAGTCTGTGTGCAGCTCCGGCGTGTGACGTCACACCTGCAGTGTTACCGAAACCGGAAGTGTGAAACTGTCAGCTCTGGGAGAGCAGGAGTTTCAGGGAGACAGATTGATCCTTAGAAATTACTCCAATGAGATGGTAAGTGAGAGCGGATGCTCAAAAGGTGTTAGCTGGTGAGAGAGGTGAGGTCTGCAGAACAGAGATACCAGAATATGCAGGAGCTGGATAATTCTGAGCTAGTAGAACAAAATAATCAAGCAACTATTAGACTGTGGGAGGAACTTTTATACCTGATGATAGACACCTCCTATTAAAGGGAAAGCAAGGATAGGTGAAAGCATGACAGTACTCCCCCCCCAAGGATCCACACCGAGGATCAAGGTCCAGGACGATCAGGATGAGAACGATGGAAACGAGAAACCAGACGTCTGGCAGATAAATTAGAGGCAGGCTCCCAAGTATCATCTTCAGCTGGGAAACCTTTCCAATGGACCAGATATTGGAGAGTGCCATTCATCCATCTAGAATCCTTAATAGACCCTACTTCATATTCCTGTTCCGTGGACTGAGGTGAAGGGACTGATACAGAGGGGGTTTCCTGCTCCCTTATAGGTATAAATGGTTTCAAAAGAGAGACATGAAATGTCGGGTGTATCCTGAAGTTTTCCGGTAAGGAAAGCTTAACAGCATTTGGATTGATTATTGACTCAATTTCGTACGGTCCAATAAACAGAGGAGTCAACTTACGTGATGGGTAAGGAAGTCGAAGATTCCTTGTTGACAACCATACTTTGTCACCTATGGCATAGGAAGGAGAAGGTGAATGTTTGAGGTCATAATAAAACTTTTGATATTCTTTTGTCTGTCTGATATTATTTTCAATAGAAAGAAAGGTGTCAGCAATGGTGTTGACAAATTGGTTGACTAGAGGACTTGAACCATTCTTGAGAGCGTCATAGTGGAAGTGGGGGTGGAATCCATAGTTGATATAGAAAGGAGAATGTTTAGTTGTGGAATGTACGGAGTTATTGTAAGAGAATTCTGCATATGGAAGTAAAGACGACCAATCATCCTGGTGTTCGTTAGTAAAACAGCGTAGAAATTGTTCTAACCATTGATTGGTTCGTTCCGTCTGTCCGTTCGACTGAGGATGGAATGAGGTACTTAGGCGTTTTTGTATATTAAGTGCTTTACAGAGTTGGTTCCAGAATCTACTAGTGAATTGGGAGCCTCTATCAGAGGTTATACTGAGAGGAACTCCATGAAGTTTTATGACATGTTGAATCAAATGATGAACTGTTTCAGAAGCTGTGGGTAGTTTGGTTGATGGAATAAACTGAGCCATCTTGCTGAACAAATCAACGACAACTATAATAGTAGTATAACTTGATGATTTAGGCAAATCCACTATATAGTCGAGAGCTATATCCGTCCAAGGACGTTTAGGAGTGGGTAGAGGTTGTAACTCACCATCTGGTTTTTGGTGTCTGGGTTTTGACACAGTACAAATTCTACAGGATAGGACGTATTCTTTGATGTCCTTGTTAATATTAGGCCACCAAAAGTATCTGCCTATCATTTCGGAGGTCTTTTTTATTCCTGGGTGTCCAGCCAAGGGGTTGTCATGGTTGGTTTTAAGAATTTGAGACCTTAATGTTTTTGGAACATAAACTAATTGTCCATGATAAAGAAGGCCATCATTGGATAGAGATACCTGAGATGATGGTATTTCATTATCACTTAGTTGGTGTCTTTTAAAGAGTGTTACGGAGTCATCCGTGAGACCTATAATATGTTCAGCTGGTATGATAGTTTGGGGACCTTGAATTTCCATTGGCTTTTCATAAATTCTAGATAAGGCATCTGCCTTTTGATTTTTATTACACGGCCTATAAGTGATGACATAATTAAATCTACTAAAGTAAAGATTCCAGCGCACCTGTCTGGATGTTAAGGTGCGATTGGTTTTCAGGAACTCTAAATTCCTGTGATCTGTATAGATCAATATAGGAATTTCAGTTCCCTCCAATAAGTGTCGCCAGTGTTCAAATGCTGATTTTATCGCCAGGAGTTCTTTTTCCCCAATTGCATAGTTAAGCTCTGCATTATTCATAACTCTGGAGAAATAGGCAATTGGATGGAGAGGATGCTTTAAGGTTTTACGTTGGGAAAGTACCGCTCCTACAGCATGGTCTGAGGCGTCTACTTCCAAGACAAACTGGAGTGATGGATCAGGGTAGGACAATATGGGAGCTGTTGTGAATTTCTCTTTCAATATATCAAATACCTCCTGAGTTGATTCAGTCCAAAGGAATTTAACGTTATTTTTTGTTAGATTAGTGAGAGGTTTTGCTAACTGAGCAAAGTTCTTGATGAACTTTCTGTAAAAGTTCGCAAAACCCATGAAGCGTTGTATTTGTCTCTTGGTAGTGGGTACGGGCCAGTCAAGGATAGTTTTTATCTTAGAATTTTCCATGTTAATACCTTCTGCTGAAATTACATAACCCAAGAATGTGATGGTTAGTGTTACAGGTTGTAGTGCAATAAGGTGATGTGAAATGAATAGTAGAATTAGACCAAGATATTACAGGATCATGCAATTTTAACCAGGAGAATCCCAGAACTACTGGATAAAGCGGGGAGTCGATTACATCATAAGAAACATATTCTATGTGTGAGGATTGTATGGCTAACAACAGTGGAATGGTTTGAAAAAGAATTGGACCAGAGGAAATAGGGTTTCCGTCAATAACACGAGCTAAAACAGGATTCTGCTTTTTAATTAGTGGAATTTTATTTACAGTGACAAAATGTGAATCAATATAATTAGCGCTTGCTCCAGAATCAATAATCGCTTGACTGGTTAGCCGATGGTTCTCCCACTGTAAAACAAGGGGTAAGAGGAAATGAGTGGTTGAAGATTGTTCTGAACTACAACAGTAGGTAATGTCTATGTTCTTACCCTTCCTTTGATGAATCAGAAGAGGACAGTCCTTGACAGTGTGTTGAGCGGCACCACAGTACAAGCAGAGGTTGTTATTTTTTCTTCTTTGCTTTTCTTGTGGGTTCAAGGGACCTCTTATTACGCCAATGTCCATAGCTTCAGGAGTAGACTGTGGTACTGGTCTATTGTAAGAATGTGAGGCTCCAGATGTGATGGGACGTTTTGTAGTGAATTCAACTGAGCCTCGTTCATGCCTTCGTTCACGAAGACGCCTATCTAAGCTAATACTTAGATTAATTAATGCATCTAATGTGTGGGGTAACTCAACTCTCGCTAACTCGTCTTTGAGTGAGTCAGACAAACCTAACCTAAATTGGTTTCTTAAGGATAACTCGTTCCATCCACTATCCTTGGACCACCTCTTAAACTCAGCTATATAGTCCTCCACAGGTTTCTTATGCTGTCTCAGGGCTCTCATTGAATTCTCAGCAGTTAACTGGAGATAAGGATCATCATATAGCTGAGACATGGTTTGAAAGAAGGTGTCCAAGGACTGTAGAATGGGGTCGTTAGTTTCAAAGAAACTGTTAGCCCAACTGCGGGGTTCACCCTTAAGATATGAGATTGTTGTAAGGACTTTTACCTGCTCTGTAGGATAAGTGTGAGGCTTAAGAGTAAAGAGCAGATAACAGGCATTTCTGAATTCCCTGAATGTTTTTCTATCCCCTGAAAAGACATCAGGTGGGTTTACATTAGGTTCAATGGTATGGGATACCTTTTGTTTTTCAGCAATCTCTTTAATATAATTTTTTAAAGTGGTGTTCTCTTGCTGGAGTGAGTTTAAGGCTTGAGTAATGTTTTCTACCTTGTCTGTTAAGGTCTGCACATGAGTAACTAAGTCTACTGGATTCATTATTGGGCTTGATTATTATGTCAGGATATTCACCTGAATTGCTGAATTTCCTAATTCCTGTAGGAAGAAATATTTATCCTTTAGTTGAATCCAACTGTAGTAGAATATAAATTAACTAATAAGGATTTCTATGAGTTTTGTTTAATAGGTGTGTAGAAGATTTATTCCTAAATAATAGGTGGCAACATATGAAAACTTGTTCATAATTAGAAATAAACCTTGCATTGATATATGGTGGAAATCTACACAAGTAAATCTATAGTCAGGAGGATGGCAGCTTATGACAGAGATACTAAGTGTAGGACACCAATATAAAAGATACAGAGAAATGCAGCACAATATTAGTAAAGATTGTTAACAAGTTATAGTTTAGGTACCAGGTAATTATTAACATTAGAGAGGAGTATTTAGGTAAGAATTCTTACTATTTAGTGGAAGTCCAGATACTCTGTAACAGGAAGAGATCCTTTGGAGTTGAGACAGTCTGTGTGCAGCTCCGGCGTGTGACGTCACACCTGCAGTGTTACCGAAACCGGAAGTGTGAAACTGTCAGCTCTGGGAGAGCAGGAGTTTCAGGGAGACAGATTGATCCTTAGAAATTACTCCAATGAGATGGTAAGTGAGAGCGGATGCTCAAAAGGTGTTAGCTGGTGAGAGAGGTGAGGTCTGCAGAACAGAGATACCAGAATATGCAGGAGCTGGATAATTCTGAGCTAGTAGAACAAAATAATCAAGCAACTATTAGACTGTGGGAGGAACTTTTATACCTGATGATAGACACCTCCTATTAAAGGGAAAGCAAGGATAGGTGAAAGCATGACAATGTTTCTACCCCTGGATTAGATATATTTGAAACATAACAGGATTAATTTCTTAAACCCAAGGATTTTATATTAAACATTTCATTTTCATTCACATTTCCAGTTAAATTCACATTAGTACTCTGGGAACCAAAATGTGCCTTGAGCCTTAAGGTTCTAAAAAAAATGATACAAATCTTAATCCAAATTAACTTCATTCATATAAGAAGAGGGACAGAAAGTTAGGCCTTTGTTTAACACAGTCCTTTCCGTTTCTGTGAGATGGTATTGTGAGATGTTAATCACCAAGTCACTTTCTGCAGTAATACAATTTATAATGCAACCAGAATCTTGTCAAGGCAGGGATAATATCAACGTTGGGAATCAGAGAGACAGTCTCAGAATAATTTTCAGGCATTTGGAATATCACATCGGTCATCTCGTTATTAGTATTCACAGTGTTACTTATGCTCGAACCTGTACATATCAGACTCAATGTATCGTGGTTGATCAGCTCACCTATGATTTGTAGGGGGTCTTTTTGTCTTTCCCCATTGTGCTGGCTTGCCCCGTGTACAGCTCTGCTGTGGAGGGTGTGTAATACCGCCTTCTGTGCTTCCGTCCTCCCCTCCGGTGTTTATGTCTGATCCGGAGCTTAAAAAATCCTCTGGCGAGGTGGTTGTAGGTTGTCCAAGTGCTGTATTTTTCGTAGCGTTCCTGGCTCCTCTCCATGATGCGCCTTCTCTTCCGGGTCGCCTGTTTGTGACGTTACCGACTTGATAGTTATGTGACCAACGATACACCTGGTTGTACAGGTAATCATCTTCATCTCTGCTGAATTTTTGCTATTTAACTTCTTTCAATTCAGCCTGATAATCCTCCAACAATTTATCAACTTCCATTTTAATTTTCTGCAATTCCTCAGCAGGAAAATAGGTAACAAGGTTTTTTTTTCACATTCTATGACTAGTGCTTTCTGTTTATCGATCTCCTCTTGTAGACACTCTACTGTCCACAAAATAATAACAAATGAGCACTTATTTAGAATGTATTCAAACCTTTTTTCTGTATCTCTCATTATTTGCCATGATCGTTGGTCTTATATGAATGAATTTAATTTGGATAAAGATTTGTATCTTTTTTTTTTTTTAGAACCTTAAGGCACATTTTGGTTCCCAGAGTACTACTGTGAATTTAACTGGAATTGTGAATGAAAATGACAATGTACAAAATGATATAAAGATGTTATTAAATGAGAGAGATATGAAATTACAAAGAAATATATCAGTTGCTGAACAACAGGCTTTAAAAAAACCTTTCCAAAAATAATAAAATTATAATTAAAAATGCGGACAAGGGCGGCGCTGTTGCTGTCCTTGATAGGGAGTATTATGAACAAGAAATTTTGGCCCAGTTATCAGATGGGGGTATTTACCACATTTTAGATGGTGATCTGCTATCTGATAATACAAAAGGAAATATCAAATGTAATTGAGAAAGCTGTAGAGAATCATGTGATCACCAAGGACCTAGCTGCTTTCTTAATGAATAAAAACCCTATCACCCCAGTATTCTACACGTTACCTAAGGTTCACAAGAACCTTAAAGAACCTCCAGGTCGGCCTATTGTGGCTAGCACAGATTCAGTATTTTCTAATATAGCCATTTTTTTAGATAAGGTTCTAAATCCTCTGGCTGCAGTCCAAAAATCTTATTAAAAGATACTGGCAATTTTCTTGAACAAATAAATAAGATACAAAGTGAAGAATTAGATATCCTCTTCACACTTGATGTTGTTAGTCTATATACAACAATTCCCCATGAAGCTGGCATAGCATCAGTATTGGAAGTGATAAAACAAGAAACTGACTTTTCTATTCCTAAATGTCAATTCATTGAGGATTTGTTGAATATAGTATTATATTTAAATTATTTTCTTTTTCAGGAAACTTTTTACATTAAAAAAAAAAGGTACAGCCATGGGCTCTAATGTGGCTTCATACGCCAACATTTTCGTCAGCCAATTTGAGAAGAGATATGAATATACTAGTGTTCTTTTTCAAACAAGCTGTAAACTCTGGCTCCGTTTCATCGACGATGTGTTTGGCGTATGGAGGGGCCCATGGAGTAGATTACAAACATTTGTGGATGAATTAAACAAGAAGACCAATAGTTTAAAATTCACATTGAATTTTTCTGAAAATCATGTAAGTTATTTAGACACAGTAGTATATAAAAAATATGGTGCCCTGACTACTGATCTATTTAATAAGCCCACTGACCGTAATACCCTCTTACATTTTGATAGTTATCATCCTGAACGAGTTTTTAGGTCCATACCTAGAAGCCAATTTGTTGGAACAGTGAGGAACGTAAAGGATAAAAAAAACTACAGGCAGTAAGATTAGAACAAATGGCCAAGAAATTTGAGAAAAGAGGTTATCCTATTCCTAAGCCATTAATATCAAATTGTAAACAAGATGTGCTTACTGAAATAGGAGACCAAGGTTCACGAAAAAGATATAATAAAAAAGAAGGGAATCAGATTGTGTTCACAACACAATATAGTATGTATAGTGAAAAAAAATCTCTAAAATTATTAAAAAACATTGGTATTTCTTAAATAAATAAAATTCTAACATCAGGGAAATTCAAGATCCCGCTATACATGCCTATAAGAGGGTAAAAAACATAAGAGATATATTGTTTAAGGCCGATATGGGCACTAAAAAGGAAGAGAAAGTTAATTATCTAACTAGTGCCAACAAAGGATCATATCCCTGCCTTCATTGTGCACATTGCAACTCTATGATCAAGGGCAAATATATAGCACAAATAAATGATAGAAAAAAAAAAGATATATAAATGGTCTGTACACATGTGATACAGAATATGTGGTGTACCTACTAAAATGCCCATGTAGGCGGGGCTATGTCGTGAAACAATAAATCGCATTAAAGATAGAATTAGTGCCCACAAATCATCTATTACATGTGAAGACAAATCCCTCCCAGTATCGGCCCATTTCACTGAAGCAGGCCATTCAGTGAGCCAACTTAGGTTTCAAGTAATTGATCACATCCCAAAACTGAGAAGGGGTGGTGATAGGGAATTACTATTAAAAAGGAGAGAAGTTTGGTGGATACAACATTTAAAAACTCTCCACCCAGTAGGATTAAATAGGGATTATGACCTAAATTTGTTTTTATAAGTATTTTTTAGATATTTTGTACATCATTTATAGTTTTTTTTTTTAAATACATAGTATTTTATAGAGTTTTGATATTGTGTACATAATCCAAACTACCATTTCAGTAATACCCTCAAAAAATGTAACATTAAAAAGTGAAAAAGGAAAAAAGTTCATTTAAAATGAGTAATAATTATATACAGCCAGTAGGTGGCGAGAGAGAAACATGATAAATATATATATGATGTCATCTAATGAACAGGTGAATTAATTAAATGCTACACAGGTGCTATATAAGGGATTGAATGGTAGTATTCTATATCATGATTAAGAGTCGGATGGACTCGAAACGTCGCTGCTGCTTTGTCTTCATGTTACTGTAAATAAAGCTGATACCTTGATGAATTAGTGGTGCTGACGTCTCCGCTTTGGATATAGATATATATATATATATATATATATATATATATATATATATATATATATATATATATATATATATATATATATATAGAGAGAGAGAGAGAGAGAGAGAGAGATATATATATATATATATATATATATATATATATAGATATATATAGATATATATATATATATATATATATATATATATATATATATATATATATATATATATAGAGAGAGAGAGATATATATATATATATATATATATATATATATAGAGAGATATATATATGGATAGATATAGATATAGAGAGAGAGAGATATGGATATATATATATGGATATATATATATGGATATATATATATATATATATATGGATATATATAGAGATATGGATATATAGAGATATAGAGATATAGAGATATAGATATATATATACACACACACAAAGTGCACTCCAGATCCTCCTAGTACAACAGCTCCGGGTGCTAGCAAAAGCACGATACATCCAACAACAGAAAGCACTCCAGAAGTCTTGTTAATTTATCACCTTTAATAGTGAACGTTTTCGGGCTACAAACAGCCCATCCTCAAACTTACAAGGTTAGTAAAACACTTACCACCCCACTGTGTTATAGACCGCAACCAAGACAAGTGCGCCACGCTCTCCGCGGTGGATGTGCCGCCCCTAGCGAGTGACGTCATCGCCCGCGGCAATGTGCAAAGAACTAAAACAAAAACAAAAGGGCAAAGACAACAGTAAGTATATGCGGGCATAAAAGCAAAAAACTGCTCAGCACTATAGTAATACAGTAATATGCAATTCAATAGATTCACTGGTAGATAAACCAAATATCCTTAAGACAAAAGCAACGGTTGTCATGGTAACCGATAAACAATAAGGCAACCTGCAGCGTCTCTAGAAAATTATTGAATCGGCGATTATGGGGCTCCACAAAACAAACAGGAATACCAATCTGGTAAACAATACTTATATGTTAAACATTATTGTGTGTAGTGGAGTCACATAACCGGCATTAAAGGAGAAAAAAGGAAATCTTATAAATTATTTCTAAGCATGAATAAATCATGACTCTCATTAACTAACAGCAATGACAAATGATCCTGGACTCCCCATGGCCCCATAATGCAGATCTGGAAGCGGGTCATAGAAACACCTGCCAATCAAGCTGTGTATTCAGACCATAAGGAACCAGTGTATTTAATTCGAAAGTCCATTTCGCTTCTCTTTGTAGCAATAATCGGTTTCTGTCGCCCCCTCTGGCTAGTGGAGGTACATGGTCAATGATCGTATATTTCAGATCCATGATGCTGTGATGATGTTCCAGAAAATGTCTGGCCACTGGTTGCTCAGACACACCTTTGTCTTTGTTGAGTGCCAGCTTGATTGCAGATCTGTGGTTTGCCATCTGGGTGCGTAAGTCATCACTAGTTTTTCCCACATAATAAAGCCCACAAATACAGTGCAAAAGGTACACTATATACGTGGTAGTGCATGTCAGTCGAAATTTGTGTTTATAAATTTTTCGTTTATGTGGATGGGTAAAACTTGATCCAGTGATTAACCCCCCACAGGTTGTACAACCTAGACATCGGAATACCCCAGGTTTTTTAATATCCAGCCATGTTGAAGACTTGTAGCTACTAATAGGGTCAGTTTTGATAAGCCAGTCCCGTAGAGACCTAGATCTCTTGTAACCCACTCTTGGGGGATCAACCTTATACAAAGGTAATGATATGTCTGTCTTAACAATGTCCCAATGTTTATTTAGTATGTCCCTTAAGGGGCCTTTATCACCAGTAAATGTTGTGATGAAAGTCATCCTATTGTCCACCTGCTTGGATGTGCAGGTGCTGTCCTGACAAACCTGGGCACGTTGTTCCATAAGTAATTTATCCGGATAGCTCCTGGCTTCAAATCGTTGCATCATCTCAGTGAGTTGATCTTCTCTTCACTTGTCTTGGTGGCGGTCTATAACACAGTGGGGTGGTAAGTGTTTTACTAACCTTGTAAGTTTGAGGTAAGGTTGATCCCCCAAGAGTGGGTTACAAGAGATCTAGGTCTCTACGGGACTGGCTTATCAAAACTGACCCTATTAGTAGCTACAAGTCTTCAACATGGCTGGATATTAAAAAACCTGGGGTATTCCGATGTCTAGGTTGTACAACCTGTGGGGGGGTTAATCACTGGATCAAGTTTTACCCATCCACATAAACGAAAAATTTATAAACACAAATTTCGACTGACATGCACTACCACGTATATAGTGTACCTTTTGCACTGTATTTGTGGGCTTTATTATGTGGGAAAAACTAGTGATGACTTACGCACCCGGATGGCAAACCACAGATCTGCAATCAAGCTGGCACTCAACAAAGGTGTGTCTGAGCAACCAGTGGCCAGACATTTTCTGGAACATCATCACAGCATCATGGATCTGAAATATACGATCATTGACCATGTACCTCCACTATCCAGAGGGGGCAACAGAAACCGATTATTGCTACAAAGAGAAGCGAAATGGACTTTCGAATTAAATACACTGGTTCCTTATGGTCTGAATACACAGCTTGATTGGCAGGTGTTTCTATGACCCGCTTCCAGATCTGCATTATGGGGCCATGGGGAGTCCAGGATCATTTGTCATTGCTGTTAGTTAATGAGAGTCATGATTTATTCATGCTTAGAAATAATTTATAAGATTTCCTTTTTTCTCCTTTAATGCCGGTTATGTGACTCCACTACACACAATAATGTTTAACATATAAGTATTGTTTACCAGATTGGTATTCCTGTTTGTTTTGTGGAGCCCCATAATCGCCGATTCAATAATTTTCTAGAGACGCTGCAGGTTGCCTTATTGTTTATCGGTTACCATGACAACCGTTGCTTTTGTCTTAAGGATATTTGGTTTATCTACCAGTGAATCTATTGAATTGCATATTACTGTATTACTATAGTGCTGAGCAGTTTTTTGCTTTTATGCCCGCATATACTTACTGTTGTCTTTGCCCTTTTGTTTTTGTTTTAGTTCTTTGCACGTTGCCGCGGGCGATGACGTCACTCGCTAGGGGCGGCGCATCCACCGCGGAGAGCGTGGCACACTTGTCTTGGTGGCGGTCTATAACACAGTGGGGTGGTAAGTGTTTTACTAACCTTGTAAGTTTGAGGACGGCTGTTTGTAGCCCGAAAACGTTCACTATTAAAGGTGATAAATTAACAAGACTTCTGGAGTGCTTTCTGTTGTTGGAGATATATATATATATATATATCAAATAACAAAGTAGTGTAATATGCAGTGATACTTTTTTTTTTGGACTAACATAATATTTCAAAGACAAGCTTAAGAGAGGTTTCCTCCCTTCCTCAGGTCTGAAGCAATACTGATCAATCTGATATAGAAACACATCACATACAACGAAGGGAGGGAGGGGGGTGAGAGGTGTGTCATAAAAAGCAGAGGATGTGTCTGAAGGAGAATATAGCTGAGAATAGCCAGAAAGAGTAAATAAACAGAGGAGAGTAAATAGGCGAAAGGAAAAACAAAAAGGGGAAAAAAAAAAGCATGGCATACACGAATAGAGCTACAATGATGAATGAAAACAAATGGATATAATAAGGGAGAAATGAGAATATATATTGGCTCAATGATTGGCTCATTGCCTCCCATGTGACCGGCTGGTGCCGTTCCGGGTTCCTTGTCACGGCGTTGTTTACTGGTGCCAGGATGATGGTCTGCAGCGATCGTGTTATATGCCTGTGCCCATTTCACTATGCAAGTCTATATTTCACTATGTAAGTTTACATTTCTGTGTTTGCTTTATTCCAACATGAATATCATACAATTCGTTACTAAGGGTGTTGTATAACTTCGTTTTTGGGAAATGTGAGCTCCACATTAGTATGCATTTGCTAGCACAGTCCCTCTATGTATCACCTGTTTAGTCACTTGTGCATTAGGGGCCGGGATGGCTCATTTAAACATTTATTACTGAAAATAGCACTATGATGTTTATACTGAGACTCATAGGTCACCATTCAACTTGTTTGGCATTTTTTTGCTCTAATTAGGGGGAGGGGTTTGTTTGTTTAAAGTGTATATATTCACTGTTTGTTTGATTCACTTGCTGTCTGAGGAAGGGGATACATTATCCTCGAAACGTCACATATTTGATAAGTAAAAGTTAATACTAAAAAGCCCAGTGAGTGCAAGTTCTTTTGTTTCTTTCTATATATATATTTTTTTTTTATTTATTTACTATGCAAAAAGGCAGCACTCACTGGTCATTTGTAAGTAAAATTTAGCACACAATCCAGCAACATAGGGGTGGTGATGTTAAATAAATGACATCTAATAACACATTAGCCAAGTTTTATGCTCTCATGGGGAACACCACATAGCTGGTGTGACCACTTTGGATTTACCTTTTGGGACATTTGAAAAAGATGCCAGTTAGGCATCGAAACGTCATGTTTTTCCCAAGATTTTAACTTTTTGTATTATTAAAAGCTAAATTTTACTTACAAATGACCAGTGAGTGGTCATATACACACACACACACACATATATACACACACATTATATATACAAACAAATACATATTATATGGTGAGCCTAACCGGAACTAAACAGCTGATAAAAGGCGCCATTAACCAGCTTTTACTTCTGATTTGTAAGGCGCATTGTGAGCAATATGATGTGCATTGCAAACATGCTATTTTGAACACACAAGTCTTCGGGTCAATGAGGGTTGAGGTTTTAAAACAAATACCATACTGGGCTACTGTGTATTGCTAATTAGCTGCCAGACAGTGCTCTTCTAGAGTAGCTTTAGTATAGAACAAGCCTAGTGTGGTAACTTCTGCCTTAGATACCTGTGTACAGTGCTCATCAACTCCTTCCCCTTGTGTTTCTCGGTTTCTAGCTGGGCCTCCCTTTCTCTGCAGGCTGCTCTGGTCTCCGCCAGCTTCTTCTCCAGCTCCTTTACCTGCTCCTGCAAGAGGGAGCTCTTTTCTTGCAGATCCTTTAGCTGGAGGGAACAGGCAAAGTTTAAAATGATATGGGGGAAAATGCATGAAGATGCAAATGACCTTGTCTTATGTAAGCCTACAATCGTAATTTAAGAAGTGGCCAGACTGCTGCTTCCCAACTTCTCAGCCATATCAGAGCTGACAGATTAAAATCACCCCATACTGATATGCCTGGGGAGACTGGCCAGCTTTCCTCTCTCACAACTGGTTGCACGAGAGCAGGGGGCAACATTGCAGGAGAGACAGCTGCTAGAGCAATGATAAATACAGACAGCAAATGCGGTCTGCTAGCTGTAATCCTGGGAGGGCATGATTCCTGTCTGCAAATGTCTTAATGGAGAATGAGCAAGGATTTATTATTCTAGAGACAGAAAATGTTCGCAGGTAGGGAATCTGTCCATGTGGGATCGCAACAAGTGGGCAGTGTTTGCTGGCCATATTTATCATCATACAAGAAGGCACTTTGCAATGATTGTGCAACTAATCGCACAAGAGCAGCACTTGTCAATAATCCTGATCAGATCTGTTGGGGGTAATTTTAATCCACCACCTCAGAAATGGGAAGGGTTAGTAAGCTTCTTAAAGGGAACCACCTGCTTGAAACGTTTTAAACTTTTTCAGATTATGCAAAATAAACTGACTTTAATTCTGTATGCAGTCTTTATCTTACCATATTCTGTTGTATATAAAAGCTTTACAATTTAAACGTTGATCTGCAGCATTGGATTTGCTATGTATGCTGGCATCTTGTAACGTAAGTTTCACACAGTGTGTCACGTGATGCACAAGGCACCAGCTATTACTAAACCATAGTGATCCCTGCAGTGTCTCAGAAGAACGGCGTCAGGCACGGTTATGTTTTTAAATAGCACAAGCAGGGAAGGAAGCGTGAGGGGAGAGAAGTGGTGGAGAGGGAGGCACAGGGGGAAGAAATAAAGCAAACTCACGCTGCATAAAAATTTTAACTAGAGACATTTGCATCCATCTACCTTACATATGATCTCGGGAGCCTTTATTCCCCCTGTGCCTCCCTCTCCACCTCTCCTCCCCCTCACACTTCCGTCCCTGCTCTATTTAAGAACATAACAGTGCCTGAAGCCGTTCTTCTGAGACACTGCAGGGCTCACTATGATTTAGTAATAGCTGGTGCTGTGTGAATCACGTGACCCACGGTTGTGGAATGTACGTTAAAAAATGGCAGCACACATAGCACATCAACGTTTAATTATAAAGCTTTTATCTACAACAGAATGCAGTAAGATGAAAAGACTGCATACAGCATAGCGTTAGTTTATTTTGCACAATTAGAAAAAGTTAGTTTAGAATATGTCAAACAGGTGTTGTGGTTCCCTTTAAGCTGTAGTTATTTTCATAAACATCCCCCCCCTTTGTGTCAACCTGATATGTTTCGGCACTGGTGTGTCAGACTTACATGTATTTTCAATAGGAAGTACAGTTTTTGTATGATCTCTTATGTGTCTGTAGTGGGTGGTACATAACCTTGTGCAAAAAAGACAGAGACAGGCTCAAATGAAAACAATAACAGCTCAAGAAAGTGTGTGTTCAACAGGATAGTTCCCTCTCAGGGTGCAATCTTTTATCTCACTTTACCCTTCACAGAGAAGAAATATCAGCTTAAAGGGACACTGAACCCAATTTTTTTCTTTCATGATTCAGATAGAGCATGCAATTTTAAGCAACTTTCTAATTTACTCCTATTATCAATTTTTCTTTGTACTCTTGCTATCTTTATTTAAAAAAAGAAGGCATCTAAGCTAAGGAGCCAGCAAAATTTTGGTTCAGCCAATGGACAGCACTTGTTTATTGGTGCTGTCCAATCAGCAAGGACAACCCAGGTTGTTCACCAAAAATGGGCCGGCATCTAAACTTACATTCTTGCTTTTCAAATAAACATACAAAGAGAATGAAGAACATTTTATAATAGGAGTAAATTAGAAAGTTGCTTAAAATTGCATGCTCTATCGGAATCACAAAAGAAAAAAATTGGGTTCAGTGTCCCTTTAAAAAGACAATCCAGGCCCAAAATCCCAGACAGTCATACTGATACTAAAGTTTATTTCTCCTCTGTGAAGAGGAGGTACTCGTTGAACAAGAGCACATTTTTCATCTCTTTTCTTTGTGCTACCCTATTGGTCAAAGCTTTCTTCTGTTACAGTCAGATGATCTTTTGTTGGGATACAATAATGTATTCTTGTACTGTAGAATATGCTACTTTGTGTGTCAGCATCAAGAACTGTAGTGAGAGACTTACCTCTTGGGTCTGTTTCTGGTGGTCCTGTACAGTGGGGAGATCTGCCAGGTATCTTTCCAGGGTTTCAATCCTCTGTTGTTTTTCTTTGTTCTGCTCAGCCTCTTTCTGGCACTTTTTCTTTAGGACATTAATGTGTTTGTCTCTACCCTTCACCTGCATTAAACATAACAGACCTAAAGATATCATTCCCCTTCAACAAAATACTTAAAGGGACATTAAACCAATGTTTTTTCTCTTTCATGATTTAGATAGAAAATACAATTTTAAACAACTTACTTCTATGATCTAATTTTCTTCATTTTTCAGATATACTTTGTTGAAGAAATAGCAATGCACATAGGTGAGCCAATCACACAAGGCATCTATATGCAGCCACCAATCAGCAGCTACTGTGCCTATCTAGATATGCTTTTCAGCAAAGGATATCAAGAGAATGAAGCATATTAGATTATAGAAGTAAATTAGATAGTTGTTGAAAATGGCACGCTCTTTCTAAACCATGAAAGAAAACCTATGGGTTGAATGTTCCTTTAAAAGGGTCATTAAAAAAACAACTTTGTTACGAAAAATAGGTTAAAAGGCATTAAAGTGCAAAAAGCTGAAGCTAAATAGAGATTTTGTAAACACAATGTGACAATTGTCTTCTCCAGACTCAAGCCCAGATTGGCTGCTCTCAAAGGGACACTCCAGTCAAAATTTAAATACACATAGTTGAACATATCTGCAATGTACATGTACTGGCAAAAATGCTTCTAGTAAAAGTTATCACTGTTTTAGTGTTAACATTTTCTCTGCACGTTCATGTGAAGCATAGCTAGATATTCTCAATGCACCAGCATTTAAAATATTGCAGCTGCTCAGAGATTTAGTGGGGCTTGTACCATATCTGCAATTAACAAATTGAGACATTACCAGATGATGCAACCACAAGGCTCTCTGAGCAAGTGCTGTGTTTAAAATGTTTGTGCACCGTGCATACTTAAATACATTTTTTTAAACAGCTATATCTTATATTAGAACCATTTTGCTAACACATGAATATTACAAAAATGCCTCTATTCAAAATGTAAATGCATCCATGTGGATTCCAATTTAGGCTGGAATGTCCCTTTATTAAAGAAAGTGGTGGGTTCCAATAACATTTAGACTTTGTTGATATGGTAATCTATTAGGCTGCAGATAAATTATGTAAGTACAAGGCATTTATTGTCCCTTTAAAAGACAATTGAGCCTTTCTTGACCACAAGCAGAAGAGCAGTCACAAGTAGTGTTTGTTGTTGTTTAAGAATAATGTATTTTTTCCTCCTGTGCACTGCCATCCTTTGTGCCTTACCCTCTCTTCCTGCTTTTTTATTTCTTCAGCATGTTTCTGGGCAGCCTCTTTCATGGCCTCTTTCAGGCTTCTTGCCTCTGCCTCACATGCACTTAGTTTTCTCTCTAATTCTGTCTTCTCTCGGCTTGACGAGTCCGTCTTATCTGCAAACTGAGCTCGAAGAAAAGTGACCTCCCGCTGCAATTCCTGAAGATAGACAGGTCAGGTTTTTAGAAAGGCAATCAGTAAGGAGAAATAAGAAGGAAGAGGACAGCTAGCGTTTCTCACCTGCAGTCTGACCATACACATATCTCCATAGGGACTAGCTTGGCTCAGAAGAACGTTGTGTACTTGCACCTCACTTTCTCGTACTTTCTGCTCCAACTGGGAGATGTGTTGCCTTTGTCTGGTAACATTGCAATATAGAAAAGTACAAGGAGATGAAAACTACAAAATTATTCAACAGTAGTAAACCCACTCAACTTATTGTTGCAATATTATGCTGCTATCTCACCTGTCCACAAGCATCTCCTTCTCCATCAGTGCTCTGTCCCACTGCTTTGGATCCTGATGAAACCCTGAGTACATGGAGGGCTGGGGGCAGGCATTCATCATCTGAGAAATAAATAAAAAGCTGACATTAGAATGATGAGTAGAATCTCAATGGTTTTTGACTTGCTTTAGACAGTTTGATGCAGCGTAGTCACCTACTGCTCCAATGATCACGGTACCTGCAACTGTTCCATCCTAAGTCTCATGTTTTCGGCTTGCTGTTGCCTCCAGGCACTAAGTTCTGCTCCAGGCTGCAGACTGTATGGTTCTGGCCTCCAACCATGGCTGTGTGGGAGAGTTGAGCTTGGAAACCCAGGCCTTCGAATATCACATCCTCCTGTTCCTGCTCTGCTTTCAGGCAAAGATTTGTATGGGTCAGTCACAGAGCGGATATCAGCTGATGGGCCCCTGGATTGTGGGTCCACACAGAAAGTATCCAGCAGCTCTGATTGGTTTAGTGTTGGCTCTATAGTGGGAGTCTCAAACTTTCTGCTTTCATCAGCTGAGGATGGATCAGAAGCTAAATGGAAGGGGTGAGCAGCTTCTCCACAGATGGAAGCTACCAAACGTTCACGAGTGTTAACAGGAGTTGTCCCTAATGTTGAAGGCATTACGTGAGCAGTGGGGATGGCAACCTTGCTCCTTATTGGCTGAAAAGAGGTGCTTCCACTGGCATTACAAAAATCTGCAGGAAGTAAGATAGAAAGAGGTGAAACAGTATAAAACAGTTAAAAAGGTGCAATTAATTCTACCGTTACAAAATATGGGGACAGTTGCACTAAACTTCCATAACATCTCAAGCATGGGGTACAGGTCTTTCAAATAACTAGTCTCTTGTTTCTATGTATTGTGGGGACCAAGAGAGGATTATTCACTCACAAAGATGATGTGCTATATACACATGGTTCCATCAGGTTACCACTGTTCAATGGTAATCATCTGATAACTTCCTCAGCATGTGAATTGTGAACCCTCCTCTGAAAAAGAAAAGCGGCCCTTACACCACTTTAGTGTTTAGATAGGAGTGCTAGGGTCACTAATATGTTGTCTCACACATTTTGGTGAGGTTTAAGGGGGGGGGGTGTCACTTACTACAGAGATCACTTGCACTGTCGACTATGTTGATCCCCTGCATCCTGGGGAAGAGGGCATGTCTTGTCATGTAAAAGTGGGGTTTCTCCCCTTTCACCTGAAGAGTTCTTTGCCCCTCTAGCTCAATTAGTGAAGGAAACGAAGGCTCCCCATCCCTCTTTTTCAAGAGTCCTTGATGGCTTGAGCTGCAAGTATACATATAAGTTTTCATGGCAATTGTCTGCATTTTAAAGAACTCACAACTCCTTAATTAAAAGAGCAGAGCTTCTTTCAAATGAGAGTTTACATATCCCTTTATGTGAAAAAGGGGGCTGTAATAATGGCTCACCAAACCAAGAGAAATGAGGAAATGGCTGTACCCCATGGAACAACCTTAGTGTGCGACATCACCATACCCCACGTGGTGAGAACACAACAGAGTGAAACTCTCTTTCTATAGGACATTTTTCTTCTGTCTAGCAACATATGGTTAAGAGTGAAGGTGCAGTTTATATTAACCCCTTGAGTCGGTATTAAAGTGTTAACATCGGAACTAAGTTCCAATGTCAGCACTTGCTGTTAAATTTAGCTAAAATGCAAGTCAATAGATAATAAATAAAAAGTAATGTGATCAGGGGGCCGTCAGAAGAGGCTTAGATACAAGGTAATTGTGACAGGTAAACCACCAAGAGCTGTGCTTCCTAATCCCATAAACGGTCTTAGAAGAAAGCTTATAGCCGGTTACCCCAAGCATCAGACAAAACCAATGTTGGTATGAAAACAAGAATGCTTTATTGAAACAATGTGCTGGTTATCATAGTCAGTGATATCCACATATCATAATGTCCCTGATTTGGGGGGGATCCCAAGTGAGCGGCAGCAATCCCAGGAAACCATTGAATAGCTCGTGGTTCCCTGATGATACAGTCCAAAAAGCGCTCTGATCCATAGACAGGGGGCCGAGCGACAGTGATGTAAAGGTCCCGGGTGTAGTCCATTATGGAACTGGGTAAGAGATCCATAGCCGCGGTTACTAAATCCCAGATCATATGGGTGCCATCTCAATAACTGCCCCACAGTCCATAGCCCACCAAGGGTTCAACATAATCCCATAATAGGTCAATGGATTTCCACAGCGAAGGCGCTCAAGGGTTTGTCCCGCCAGTGTCAGCCAACACCCAGTTCCAGAGAACCCTGCGTAAGACCCGGTTGGGCATAAGGACCACAGAGAAGAGTAACTTGGATAATCGGAGTAAGCAGGGCTCTTTTAGGGACAAAGTGAACAGAATAACCAAAAGTAATCAAAATGTCAGTCTCTGCAGTCCTATTTCCTTAACAGTAGTCACAGAGGTTAAAAGTATATTAATATAACCATGTTGGCTGAGCAAAACTGGGGAATGGGTAATAAATGGATTATCTATCTTTTTAAACAAACATTTTTCAAGTACATTAAATCTCTGTTTAGCTTCAGCAGAAAAGATAACAGACTGCAATATAGGGAAGGATGTGTGTCAAGGTTAGGCTTGTGAAGAATGTCATGACCTCTTTCAGTTTTCAGCATTGAAATCGCCACAATTTTTAAATTTAAATGAAAGTAAAAAGAGGCAAAATAAATAATGAAAGTTAATTGCAAAGATATTTTACTTTGCATACTTAAAGGGGCAGTCAACTGCAACATTTTTATTGTTTAAAAAAATAAATAATCCCTTTATTACCCATTCCCCAGTTTTGTACAGCAAACATGATATTATTAATGTACTTCTAACCTCTGTGATTACCCTGTATATAAGCTTCTTTTGACAGCCCCCTGATCACATGGCTATATATTTATTTATTATCTATTGACTTGCATTTTAGCCAATTAGTAAAGTGTCATCCACAAACCACGGACGTGAGCACAATATTGTCTATATGGCTTACATGAACTAGCAGTCTATTGTTGTGAAAAGCAAATAAAAAAAAAACGTGATAAGAGGCAGTCTGTAGTGGCTTAGAAACAGGCAGAAATTTAGAGATTTAAATGTTATAAAGTATATTAATTTAGCGCTGCGGAATCTGTTGGCGCTCTACAAATAACCGATAATAATAATAATAATATTAATATAACAATGCTGGTTGTGCAAAGCTGGGGAATTGGTAGTAAAGGCGTTATCTATCTTTTTAAACAGTAACAATTTTAGTGTTGACTGTCCCTTTAAGCATCTTATATTACAATCTCAAAGTGTTTACTCTCTTAGAGGGACATTATACTATAACATTTTCTCCCCTTTAACGTGTTCCCAGTGATTACTGGTGTGTATTAAATTGTATACAAATAACTAATTTTCACGAATTTTGCTATTTGAAATTGTGGTTATTGACTTTTAACCTTTTAGGGTCGTTATGGCGCTTTATTTTGTCCAAGCGCTAGGCTTTAGCACCGTTAGGACGGAATACAACGTCATAGCCGTTTGGCTGTCCTGAAGCCAACAACGCTTCCTGGATGTGATGGCAGTATGGAGGGCGTACCTAGCATCATAGGAATGCCCCCTTGACCCGATCCCGTAATTGACATTGTTCCGATGTAGACATTATGACCCTGTCATGAAAGGGTTAAAACAACCACCTATACTAAAAATATGAAATGACTACTGCTGTATTCTCTATAGAAAAGCTAAGTAAACAAAAGGCAACAGCTCTAAACATCCTCCCAGTGGAGGTGGGAGAGGTAGGTACTCAAATGTTTTTCTTCCATTGCTTTAAGTTTTGTCCTTTGTGTATACAGAAAGCAATAAAATAAGTAGATTTTGTGTACAAAGAGAAAGATAAGAAAATATTAATCTGCCCTACCTAAAAGCTCAGACTATTTAAACGGGTTCTGGATTTAATGAGCACAAATAACTATTTCATGTACAAAAATAAGCATAAAGGAGCAATGTCCCATACATGTAATACTCTGCAGCTGGGATAACAAGTCACTAGAACCACATTAAGGGGAAAATGTGCAGATTGGATCAGTTTCCACTATGGACCAGCAGTGCCCTGCGGGTCACGAGAAGTACTTCTACTGTGTGTTTAACCCTCTTGTGAGGGTAAAACGCATAGTAGTGCAGAGTCGATTGTCTTAAAATTACATGACTATTATGGCCCTTTAACAGTTCACTAAAGGGACAGTGTAATGCAATGCTCTCCCCTTTAATGTGTTTCCAATTATCAATTTTTCCAGCTGGAGTGTATTAAATTGTTTACAAACTGCTCATTTACCTTTATTTTTGGCATCTGAAATAGCTGCTTTTGCCTATACTGAAAATTTCAAAACTCAAATATTGGCTATAAAAAAAAAAAAAAAAAAGCTATGCAAAGACAACTAGCAGAAGAAATTAAACATTTCAACTGTTCTTTCTTAGTATCAGGGTTTGGTATACAGATATATATACGATAAGGAAGCATTTGTGTGTATAGAAAGTGATAAAATATGAAGATCTGATTTTCATGAACGCTCAGCCCATTTTAATGAGTCATGCCAAAGAACAAAAATAGCTACTTCATATACAAAAATAAACCCAAAGTATAATTTTCTCCTACATTTTATACTCTGAAGCTGGTATAACAAATCATTGAAAACACATTAAAGGGGAAACCAATTTTACAGTACACTGTCCCTTTAATTCAGAATAAGTGAAAAAGCAAGAACAATGTTTGTCATCTTAGGAACTACTAGATCTTAACCCCTTAACGGCCAGACTTATATGTCTACATTGCAACAAAGTTCTGATGTAAACATATAAGTTAAAAATTGAAATCACACAATCGTTCATGCGATCGTGTGATTTCAATAATGGAATCGTGTCTGGGGGAGTGCCTATGACACTAGGCACGCCCTCCAGCCCGCGATCCCATCCAGGAAGTGCCTTTGGCTTAAGTACAGCCAAAAGGTTAGGACGTTCTATGCTGTCGTAAGGGCGTTAAAGTCTAGTGCAGTTAGGACGGCATAAAATGTCCTAAGGCCGTTAAGGGGTTAAATGATGATTAAAGCACACAATGGTATTGTTTGGACATGCACCTACCATATATACTATGTACAATTACAACCCAATTCTGTTCCAGCAGCAGAGCATTTTTTTTTAATTATATATACTTTGTATAGCAGAGCAAAAATATACTGTGGACCAAATCTGCTATAAATCTGCCTCCTGTCTCTTACAAAATCAGTCTAACAGACTTGTGTTTACAATAACTATCATCTAGTGTGAAACAGATCATAATGCACAAACAAATGTAAATACTTGTACAGAGGCAATTTAATCAGATGTAGACTGAATGCTCACCTTACTCTTAGAGGTTTTGTTTTAAGGAGATCATCCACAGATAGCATAACGCAGAAGTACTGTACACACTGCCCTGATAACACACAACAGCTATTCTTAGTCACAGTTTTCACCAGTTGGATTCTGTGATCTTTCCAACATCCCACATGGCGGATGCTGTCGAGCCAGTGGTGATGCCCTTTAAACCCTAATACCAGGATCACATTTCATTGTTTAGAAGTCAACATGTTGCTAAGGAAATAAGTACATCTGCCCAGACACAGTTTGTACCAGCAATCTGTGACAGATAAAGCACTAATACAAAAATGTGACAGGGCTTATTTTGAAAGGCACTATTTTTCCCTGTCTCCTATTTATTGATCAGATTAATTTGAAGAGGCAGAGGAGTGATTTGGAATAAAATAGAAACAGTTATATTTAAGCTTTAGAGAATAGTGACTCAAGTATGCACTTTTCACATATACATTTTAATGTCAGTATTTAAAGTGAAGGTAAACTTTGGTGAATGAAAGCCCGGTTTTTAAAAATACTATTCAATACAGGGGCACTTTCATTCAAAGTTTACAAAGCAGCCGTTTTGTTAAAAAAAATTACTGTTTTTTCTTTTCACAGCTACAGCAGCTTCCTCCACCCGGAGATCCTCTATTCACACGTCAGCAATGACTAATCCTGCTTCCTCCAATCACAGCATGGCCTCAGGCAATGACTACCCTGGGGGGAAAGCTGTGATTGGAGGAAGACAGATTAGTCATTGCTGACGTGTGAATAGAGGATCTCTATGTGGGGGAAGCTGCTGTAGCAGTGAAAAGAAAAAACAGTAATTTTAACAAAACGGGTGCTTTGTAAACTTTGATGAATGAAAGTGCCCCTGTTTTAATAGTATTTAAAAAAAAAAATGGGCTTTCATTCACCAAAGTTTACCTTCACTTTAAATGTTTAGTCTAGTTAAAATTAAACTTTCATGATTCAGATAGGGCATTCCAATTTACTTTTATCATCACATTTGCTTTGTTCTCATGGCATTTCTTTGTGGAAATCTAAACCTAGGTAGGCTCATATGCCAATTTCTAAGCCATTGAACTGCCTCTTTTCTCAGTGCATTTTGACAGTTTTTCACAGCTATCCACCGCTAGTTCATGTGTGCCATATATATAGCATTGTGTTCACTCCTGTGGAGTTATTTGTGAGTCCGCACTGATTGGCCAAAATGGAAGTCTGTCAAAAGAACTGAGATAAGGGGGAAACCTGCAGAGGCTTAGAAACAAGGTAATTGCAAAGGTAAAAAGCGTATTAATATAAATGTTGATTATACAAAACTGGGCAATAAGTAATAAAAAAGGTATTATCTATCTTTTTAAACAATAAACATTCTGGTGTAGACTGTCCCTTTAAGTGCTCAGGCATGCACTGAACACAAATTGTGTTTATTAAAATGTAACATTTATTTGCTCATAAAGGGGTACATTTACATCCCTGCAGGCGGACAGGGAAGTGAACCTTCATTACACAGAAATTTATCATTGCACAAGAGAATTATTGTGCAATGCCGTCCCCTGCTTCGGCACAACCTATTGTGCTAGAGCAAGTAATGGTGATCACGAACAAGCGAGTGTTAGGGTAATTGATCTTGCCAGAAAAGCTGAGAACGTAGCTTAAAGGGACATAAAACCCAATTTTTTTCTTTCATGATTCAGATAGAGCATACAATTTTAAAACAACTTTCCAATTTACGTCTGTTATCAAATTTTCTTCGTTTTTCTTGTTATCCTTTGTTGAAAAGCTGGGATGTAAGCTCATGAGTGTGCACGTGTCCACAACACTATGGCAGCAGTTTTGCAACAATGTTATACATTAGCAAGAGCACTAGATGGCAGCACTATTTCATGTCCTGTAGTGCTTCAGGCATGTGCATGCTAGGTGTCTCATCAACAAAGAATAACATGAGAACAAAACAAATTTGATAATAGAAGTAAATTGGAAAAACTTTTTAAAAATTGTATTCTCTATCTAAATAATAAAATAATTTTTTGGGGTTTACTGTCCCTTTAACAAATTTACCCCAAAATGCAGGAGTCAACACTGAAATTCCCCAGCCACATTATTATTACATTATCAAAGCTCTGTGTTTATTTAATTTGCTTACTGAAGCGGAGCAAAAATATGAAAAGTGAAAATAAAAAGGGGGAGAGTACTAATAAAGATAGAAATATAACTATTACCAAGCTGAATACTAGACTAATAGCAATTACTGCTGTTCAAGAACGTTCAGGGTGTTAAGATGTGGTCTAATTTATAATAAAGGTCTGTAATAATGTAATCATTAAATAATACATTGTTATAAAACAATAAGGTCATACATTAATGAAATAATAGTGTATCAGTCTTCTCCTTTGTCTCTGCATCTGTAGTGCCGATCCAGTTTATCAGAAAATCATAAGGAGCGTTAACTAGGAGTCGCTGGCATATTTTTTCAAACCTGACCATGGTATAGTTCAGGCCATCCTGCAAGTCTTGATGAGTTGCGTTAGCCATTTTAGGTGCTAGTTTTATGTGGGTATTAGGGTTGGCTCTCCTGTCCAAAGCGTAACTCTGCCACCTATGCCCTTTCCTGTAATGAGATTGTGTGCCGAGAATCTGAGCAGGTCTGGCTATGGCAAAAACCCTTGATTGCTCGAGTGAGGTGGCGCTGCCTATTTGTGAGCCGCCGCTCTAGGCCTTCTTGTCCGATGCCGGGCTCAAACTTCATGTATACAGTGTAATCCTCCAATATGTTAAGCTCCACTGAACAGTGTAGCCTTATAAAGTAAAAATGATGTTGCTGCACTGTAGGATCCCTCTTATAATCGGCGGATTATGAGTGTTCAGTTGGAGCTCAGGGAAGATGCCACCATGCAGGATCGCTGTTCGGACACGCCCCAGCGCATGCATTTTTAAACAACTTTCAAAATAACTTTTATCATCAAATTTGCTTTGTTCTCTTGGTATTCTTTGTTGAAAGCTAAACCTAGGTAGGCTCATAAACTGATTTCGAAGCCCTTGAGGGCCACCTCTTATCTCAGTGCATTTTGACAGGGTTTTTTTACACCTAGACAGCACTAGTTCATGTATGCCATATAAATAACATTGTGCTCACTCAGGTAGCGTTACCTAGGAGTCTGCATTGATTGGCTAAAATGCAAGTATGTCAAAAGAACTGAAATAAGGGGGCAATCTGCAAAGGCTTAGATACAAGGTAATCAGAGAGGAAAATATATTAACATAACTGTGTTGGTTATGCAAAACTGGGAATGGGTAATAAAGGGATTGTCTATCTTTTTTAAACAATAAAAACTCTAGAGTAGGCTTTCCCTTTAAGGGACCCAAAAATAAAAATTCAACTTTCATGATTTAGACAGAGCATGCAATTTTTACGAGACTTTCCAATTTATCAAATTGTACAGTATTTTTCTGTGCACACTTTCTGAGGCACCAGCTACTGTGCAAGAGTTTAGAATGTATGTGTCTATGAGTGGTTTATGGTTGTCACATAATACAGGAGTTCTATCCTCACATATACTTCATTCTCTTTGTATCCTTCATTCTCTTGGTTGAAAGAGAAGCAATGCAGTACTTGGGGCTTACTGAGCACATTAGGTAAGCCAATGACAAGAGGCAAGGGTTCACAACCACCAATAACCACCTAGCTCCCAGTAGTACATTGGAGCTCCTGAGCAGGGGTGGGCAATTACTGGCCCTCCAGGTGTTATGGACTACATCTCCCATGATGCTTTACCTGCATTATGGCTGAAAGAGCATTATGGGAGATGTAGTCCATAACATCTGGAGGGCCGATAGTTGCCCACCCCTGCTTTACAGCAAAGGATACTAAGAAAATTAAGTACATTTGAAAAGTTGTTTAAAATTAAAATGCTTTACCTGAATCATGGAAGGTTCATTTTGACTTTACTGTCCCCTTCAAATTCAGCCTTTCTAAATGATAAAACTATTAATGCCTGAAAACCATAGCATCCTTACGTGTTGGCTCCTAAACCAATTGCACAAAAAAAATCAAGAAAATACCTACTTCTAGCTAAGCTGATAATAGGAAACTTCCAATATTTTTATCTGCTATATTAAACATTCTCACTGGTTTTTTTATATAGTAATTCTATTAATAGCTAAATACTAACCATCCGTGTTTTCAGGGCAACGAATCCCAGTGGTGAGATCTCCTCCCTGTGTTAGACCCGGGACCCTGTTAAAGCGGCTAAGAGACTTTCCCGACACTTGTGGGGTTTGCCACTCTGTATGCATAGAGCTGCTGATCTGTTGAAGTCCAGAATCTGTAACAAGGTGACAAACATCTGTATCATGCTTTTTAAGAGGTTAACAACATCTGACTCGTTAGCAATATAATGCAGAAAAAAAAATATGAACATTTATAGGCAGTCAAATACCGACCACCTATCAACTATATTACAAAAGCAATATAATAAAGTACCTGTCTTTCCGGATCTCTGGAACCACAGGTCCTCGTATCTGTCTACAGTTGCCATAACAGGACAGGTATCTGGAAAATAATATATTTTATAGAAAAATAGCCTTATTCAGCCAAACAGGTTTTATTTATTTTTTTATGACAGAATTATTAAAATATAATCATAAAAACATGACAATTTTCCAACTGTTTTTGCAAAGTCTACATGGATACCTAAAAATAACTCCTTTGTTTTTAAACACATATTGTTTAGTACATAAACAATAATCTTACTACTGATACAAATTTGGAAAGAGAAAAATGCACAGCAGATGTAAACTCGTTGGTGACATCTTTGAGCTATTTCAATTTCAAGCTGAAATGCTGTGGATGAATTTTGAATGCATTGGAGATACCCATGAAGGTCAGTAGCTTCAAAACGAAGCCAAGTACCCTGCAGTTATATTTTGTGCTGTAGATGGCAAAATTAAAAACTATGCAACTTTAGATTTGGTGTAGGCCCACCACAGCCTGAGCAAGTTATTTTGGGATCAAATCGTAGCTGAGCCTTCACTGTATTTGAAATAACCTACAGAACATCAATAGACAACATTTGTGCGCCCCCACAAATAAAAGTTCGTATATGATGACCATAGAATAAAAATATAACACTTTACTGTTTGAATAGTATGTAACCTCGGCTGCCAAGGATTTAAGGTGTCACTTCAATGGTCGAATAGAGCTACAACATAATACCACTACAGTTTTTAACTCCATAAAGAGTCGTGTCATGTGACTTACCCCTTCCTTCACAGCTCACCACTCAATTAAACGCAGGCAGGTTACTACAACATCGATTTCGAGCAACCGTCAGATAATCTTACCGCCCGCCAATTGCCAACCGAACCTGTGATAGGCTACTGAGGCTTTTCGTCACCACCCAAAAGGCTGGTCTTAGACCCTGATAGGGAAAGGTCGGCTAAAACAAGCGTCTATTGGAGAGCTGCTCCAGCTCACAATACCAAGTAAAATAGTTCGATATTCTGTATTCTGATTGGCTGTCACATGCGTCCGTCAAACAAAACGTTTCCACGCTCTTTTTGTCATCAGTCAAGAGCGACCAATCGATATCGTTTAATATACGTTTAGACTGAGCGTGAGTGATATGGTAATGGTTTAGTAAAATCCGAGTTCAGTGTTCTAAATTATGTTTTTTGTGTGCACATACGCAACCTTGCACACTCCCAATGTCACGGGATGCGCGCACAGCCTTTAAAGTAGCAACTCACACCAGACAGTCTTAAAGGGACGAATCACAGTATGCACACACACAACCTTGCATACACTCAGTCTTAAAGGGACATTAAACCCAAAATATTTATTTCATGATTTAGATAGAGAATACAATTTTAAACAACATTCCAATTTACTTCTATTATCTAATTTGCTTAATTCTTAAGATATCCTTTGTTAAAGAAATAGCAATGCATATGGGTGAGCCAATCACATGAGGCATCTATGTGCAGGCACCAATCAGAAGCTACTGAGCCTATCTAGATATGCTTTTCAGTCAAGAATATTAAGAGAATGAAGCAAATTAAATAGAGGTAAATTAGAAAGTTGTTTAAAATGGTATTCTCTATCTGAATCATGAAAGAAGAAAATGGTGTTTAATGTCCCTTTAAAGGGACACACACGCAATGCGCTAAACGGATACTCATCCTTAAAGGGACAGACACCCCTTCACAAACCAAATGTATGTACAACTCACCATACACTCACACAGTCTTAAACGAACAACCACACGCACCACACACAAGGGCTGGTTAATTTATCAAGGGTTTGGCGGATCATGTCTGCCAAACAACAATAAATGCCGACAGCATACACTGTCTGCATTTATCATTGCACAAGCAGTTCTGGTGAACTGCTTGTGCAATGCCGCCCCTGCAGATCCGCTAGCAGGGGGCGTCAATCAACCCGATCGTATGAGATCGTGCGGATTGATGTCCGCAGCCTCAAAGGCAGCGGACGAGTTAAGGAGCAGTGGTCTTAAGACCGCTGCTTCTTAACTCCAATTTCCAGTGAGCCTGAAGTAGGGCTGTGCAATATGGGCAAAAAAAAAAAAGCATTTTTTTGCGATTTAATCACAATTTTCGTATAAATGACTATCAACACCTTAAATTTTCAATAAAAAATGTATTTAAGACTACAGAATCCTAATGTACATGCTTCTCAATATCCAATACACTCTAGGAGAATAACAATACAAACCACATATGTATGTGTATATATAAATATATATATATATTCATAACCTACAGTATTATTTTATTACACTGTGAGTATGCATTTAACTTACAGTACTAATGTTCTATTAAAAATAAGCAAGCTTCATAAAATACAGAAATATTCTTAGTTCCAGAGTGAGCAATCTCTGTGCCTGTATAAATATTGCAAGTAATCATGCTCCTTAGCATGCAGTAATTAGGGGTGTGCATCTTCACTGGTCTCACGATTCGATTACGATTATCCTGTCAACGATTCGATTTGATTCCATGATGCATCACGATGCATCACGATTACTGCCCATGATTTTCATGAACTGGTTCTATTCCATATTTGATATATATATATATATATATATATATATATATATATATATATATATACTGTGTATGTATATATATATATATATATATATATATATATATATATACACATACAAACAATATATATATATATATATATATACACATACAAACAATATATATATATATATATATACACACACAATATATATATATATATATATATATATATATATATATATATATATATATAATATATATATATGCACACACACATATATATATATATATATATATGTGTGTGTATGAAAAAATAATGAAAAATAAACCGAAAATCCATAAAAATTATACAACTTTATTTTTCCTTCTTTATGCCGTTAAAAAACAACAGCAAACCACCTCGTAGCAAAATAGGCTCAGAAAGCGATATTACGCGTTTCGGCTTGAGCCTTAATCACAGATCATAAAGCACCTGTGTATGATACACCTTTTAAAAGAAATCGTGCTCACTTGTTATTGGTTAAAACTTAAACACACCTATTTTGCTCCTTAACCTATATTACCACAGCATATGATACATTTTGGCCCACAATAGTTAAACACAATACATTAACAGAGGAACTAGAACAATTCCATATAGACACAATATATATCTAAACATACATATTTCTTGATATATGATTAGCAATTCTATAATTAGTGTCTAAAAACGAAAGGAACAAACATAAACAGAAGACCGCATTGTCTGTTGGTGATTATTTATACAACTGCATATTCCTTACATATATAACCACCTCGTTAATATACCTATTATGGAAACTGACACAGCTGATACTGATGTGGAATTTTATTCTTTAATACAACCGGATGACACTGACCTAGATAACCTTGAATTAGAGGATCTATTTGGACAGGATGAGATTGAAACTAAATTGAGTGATTTATTTGATCGTATGGAGAGTCTGAAAATGAAAGAGCAAAGGATTAAATTGGATAGATGGATTCTGAATAAATAGTGTTTACTAGAGATGGTTCCAAGAGGCATGCGTATACAGAAATATCCATCTTTTGAGACTGATTATAAAGCATTTATTACAGAATGGAACAGTGTCTTAACTGAATGTGGACTGAGACTTATGATGCTTCTTATTAAATATAAAGAGACACAACTGACAGTTTTGAAAGAACAAATATCGAAATTGCAAAGTGAAATTAACTCTTATAAAGAATGTGTAGAATATGCACCTATGGATACCATACTTCATGAGGTAGTCGAAGGAGCTAAAAAAGAAATTATTCATATTAAATGGCTTAAGAAAAATAGGAGAGATGGAGGTAAGACTTATGACAATAGTAAGGGCCTTGGTAACATCAACAACAAGAAAGGCAAACAAAATAAGTCAGGAAAAAACGTCAATAAAAATAAGCATAGTAAAAATAATCAGTCTAAAAATAATAAAAAGGTCACATTTAGCAACACTGATTTTGACACAACTGACGAGGATAGTGCCCACTCAGGACAAGAAACTGAACAGGTACTTACTAAGGGATACAAAAAAGCGCCATAAATAAGAACAAAGAGCCATTGGAAGGTGATCACACAGTCATCAACATATCAAAGTATCCTCTATCGAATATTGAGATTAAGGTCCTCAGTTATGGTTTAAGTGATTGCCCTTCCAAAAATTTTAATATGTTCCATACTATTCTCGACCTTAATAAATTTGTAAGGGGCCTCACTCTGAGGAAACGTTTTAGGGATTATAGTCATTCCCTTCCCACTAATGAGAGGCCTAATTTAATAGAACAAGAAAATAGAATGAGTTTTGATGATATTAAAACTATGACTATGCTGGAAAATCTAGAACAAGAGAGTTTGAGAGTGGGAACTGAAGAGGGCTGCAATAGCCATATTGGGTATAAATGTAAATCAGAGTTTTATCCATTACAGACTAGGGGTAAGTCCCTTGAACTCTTCCACAAAAAGGTAGTAGAGGATTTGGAAAAACTGATAAGTGAACATGCGTCTAACAGATCAAATCTTTCCTTTAAAGAAAGGGAAGCATTGGTACACCTGCAGAATAATAAAGATATTGTGATTAAAAGATCAGACAAGGGAGGTAGTGTTGTGGTGTGTGATAGAGATTGGTATGTGGCAGAGGCTAAACGACAAATTCTGGATACTAATTCTTATGTACATTTAAACAGAAATCCTTGCCACACCTTTAAAAACAAACTTTCTCATATCCTGGATGTAGGTTTGGAGAATGGTTATATTGATAAATATACTTTTGACTATCTACTTGTTGAATACCCCCACACATCAATTTTCTACCATCTTCCTAAGATACATAAGGGCTTGGAGGATATAAAAGGACGCCCAATAGTGTCTGGTAATGGTTCTCTTTTAGAGCCTTTAGGAGAATGGTTGGATGATATCCTGCAACCTATTGTATGTAAGCTTCCCAGTTATACTAGAGATACTACAGATATTATTAACACCTTGGAGAAATTTGAATGGAGGAAAGAATACAGCTGTTTGACAGTCGATGTAGTGTCTTTGTATTCTACTATTCCTCACCAGTTAGGTCTGAAAGCTGTTAAATATTTTCTGGAAGAAAGCACAAATTTTGAAGAAGGAATGATAGAATATATGCTAGAAGTTACACAGTTCCTATTGGAACATAATTTCTTTATGTTCGAAGGAGAATACTATCTACAGAGACTTGGCACGGCGATGGGGGCTCATTTTGCCCCATCATAAGCCAACCTATTTTTAGGTTGGTGGGAAAGAGCCGTGGTCAATAGAGACAGTAATCCCTATGTGAATAAAATCTGTTTATTTAAGAGATTTATTGAAGATCTGGTCTTTATATGGAATGGAAATGAGCGAGATGCTGAACTTTTTGTAAACCATCTAAATAGATCAGATGGTGGCATAAAATGGAACAAAAGAGAAGTAAATTTCCTTGACATAACTCTCAAAGGGAATATTGAAACCTGTAAAGTGGATACTCTCCTATATCGAAAGCCTATCTCTGGTAACACCATTCTACATGCAACAAGTAACCATCCTAATGTATTTGGTGGAATAGTAAAAGGTCAACTCATGAGAGTTAAAAGAAATTTCTCCAGTAGCAAAGCTTGTGATGAGGAGAGTACCCAACTAAAAAAGAGGCTATTTGCAAGAGGTTACCAGAGAGGAATTATTACTAGAGCTGAAAGAGAAGTATCTTATATGGACAAGAGGTCTCTTCTAAAAGGAAAGAACATTAAAGAGAGGGATACACTTCCCATTTTTACAACGTAATATTCTAATCAATATCATGATATTTGTAAAATAGTAAAGAAATATCTTCCTTTAGCGTATGGAGATGACACATTGAAAGATATAGTGAGTAAAGGATGTAGATTTGTATACTCCAAAGGCCCTGGTCTACAAAGTATTCTTTCTCCCAGTATGCTTAAAGCTCCTCCTCCTGTAAGTACATGGCTTAGTCACAAAGGGACTTATAAATGTGGTAATATAAGATGTAAAGCATGTGACTATATTAATGTCACAGATCAATTTATGTCTTATTCCACAGGAGAAATTTTTGAAACCAGGGGTTGCATAAATTGCACTTCCAAGTTTGTGATATATTTGATAGAATGCTCCATTTGTAAAGGTCAATACATCGGAATGACCACAAGGGACATACGTACCCGAATTAGAGAGCATTTATCATATATCACAAACAATGTTAGATGTTCAGCACTCTCCAAACATTTTATAGATTTTTAACGGCATAAAGAAGGAAAAATAAAGTTGTATTATGTTTATGGATTTTCGTTTTATTTTTCATTATTTTTTCATATTCTTCTATGGAGTGAGGTATCCATTTATACGTTCTGGACCGTATCCTGACTGTGGCGGCTATAGTGGTTACATTCGCCGAGTGGAGTAGGAGGAGTCAGCCGACGTAGCACAGTTTGTGTTCCGAAGGACCCGGATTGAACCGCGGCAAGTAGAGTGGGGGAGAGACGAGCTTATGTGTTTTCAAGTTTGTTTCCCCCGGCAAGTAAGTCCCCGGTGTCTTGTTAATAGCGAAGCTGTATACCCGCTGATGATTATATCCGAAAGGAACGGAGTGCTGGAAGCAGTGGCTTCATGTGAAGGTAGGTACCCATTTACCACGGTTGGTGGATTAAGACTCTGATTCATTATTTTTTGGCTGTGATTGAATTGTTATTCAGGCAGTGTCCCCCCCCCATATTCTGTGCTATATATATATGTAATCTTTCAAACAACTGTGAAAGATGGGACATCGCTCATAAACATAATACAATATGCACAGATAGAAATTTATCTGTAGATTTATTTTAAAAAGGAAAGCGTAAATGCAAAATGAAAAATAATGAGAGGTAATGGTCAACTTGGGGGCTGGAAAATACTTTAAGCAACCACAAAACTGGAGACTGCATACAGGATACACACACATATATATATATATATATATATATATATATATATATATATATACAGTATATATATATATATATATATATATATATACACACACACACTGGGGGGCATATTCATTTTCAGTTGGACCCCATAAGTGTCAACAAGCATATTTACACTTGATGCAGAAGTAGCACTGTGCTGACAGCTGAGCTGTACAGTAGTGGTCAATATTCCATAAATCAGGGGAAGGCCACTGGAAGGTGGTTATTCCACCCCTCTTCTGTATAGCCAAGACTCTGCTGACCTCAGTGCTTCCTCTCTCTCCCCAGTATGCACTGAGTCTGGAGTTCCAGAATAGCTGTCTCCCTAACTACAGCTGCATGTTCAAGGGAGTCTGGCTCCGGGTTTTACACAAGCTGCACCACATCAGGACTTGCTGTGCACACTGCGCAGATATCTGACACGGAGAGCACTCCAAGTCCAACAGACCTCCCCTCTCACACACAAATATTCCGGTCAGGAATTTTTATGACACCTACTGCCAACAACATTGAATCTTTTCTTGTATTATCGATTCACTGTTTACTGTTGCGGTCTATGCTCTGTTGCATGTTTGCTCTCATATCCCTAGCTAACGAGCATTTATGGGTTGCTATTAGATATATCAGATATATATCAGATCTCTGATGAAGCGCATGTGAGCATGCGCGAAACGCGTCAGATCCTGCCTACCTTGCACACTGTTTTAGTGCCGCACCTGTACGTTTGAATAAACCACTTTGGCTTTGAGTTCCCTGGCATCCTCGTTACTTTCTTTCTCATTGTGCTATTAGATATAGTAAGTCAAGTTTTACAAAAGTCACACAATTGCCTCTCAAAATGTTGAAAATAAAGTATAAATTGTGCGACTTTTGTAAAACTCGACTTACTATATCTAATAGCAACCCTCAAATGCTCGTTAGCTAGGGATATGACAGAGAGCAAACATGCAGCAGAGACCCCAACAGTAAACAGTGAATCGATAATACAAGAAAAGATTCACTGTTTACATGAGGCTGCTGTCGGCTCTTTAGGATATAGGTGTCATAAAAATTCCTAACCGGAACATTTGTGTGTGTGAGAGGGGAGGTCTGTTGAAGTGCTCTCCATGTCAGATATCTGCACAGTGTGCATAGCAGGTTCTGATGTGGTGTGGCTGTAACCATGAAAACTGCAAGCCGCTGCAAAGCATAAGGACAGATTGATCCTTATGTCGGCTTCTCTGAATATACTGCTCTGTGAGAGAGGCGGGGTCACGTGACGTGCAATGACATCACTGACCCCTGAATCGATTCAGGTCTGCACTGCATCGATGCAGCATCGTTAACGACTGCATCGCAATGCATCACTGAATCGATTATTTTCAGCAGCCTTAGCAGTAATATTCTATTTTGTGCAGTGCAGTAAATCATATAAGATAACAAGCAAGCTCTGTGCAAGATGTAATATGTTATAAAGTAAGTAAGCTCTGCACCTGTTTTATTATAGAAGCCAGTCCTATAACCTGCAGTAATAGTTTATAATAAAGCTGCTAGTCCATTCAGCACTGCATGGCCGGGTATCCTTCCAGCTAGATCCGACACGGCTGCCCCCTGGCCCCCCCTCAGCCTGAGCTCAGTCAGTCACCATGTGTCCGTCGTTGTGCTTGCCTTGCCTGAGCCGTGACGTGAGCCTCCTCTCTGCGGCTGCCACTCCAGTCTCACTGCCGTGCTGCAGACTCCTCCTGAAGAGGCTACATGTGCAGTCAGTCAGAAGGAGGAAGTTCCGGGCGACAGCAAAAAATATCCACCGGTTGTTCCGCCACTGGCCGAAGGTGCGGGCTAGTACAGCACTAGTCATCATAGGTGACATCATAGTGGGCGGGGTTACTCTCGGGTTTTAAACCACACAGATTAATCGCGGTTTAAAACCGCATCCGCGATTAATCGTCCAGCCCTAGCCTGAAGGCTCACACGGAAACGGGTATACGGCCCCATTTGGGCCGTGATAAATCAGCCCAACAGCCTTTAAAGGGACAACTTACACCACACGTGTCTTACTCCACACAGTCTTAAAGGGACAGAGGCGCGTGCACACAGACACTGAGCTGTTAAAGGGACAACTTACACTACATTACATACAGTCTTTAAAGGGATATGAAACCAACATTTTTTCTTTCATGATTAACATAGAGCATGCAATTTTACACAACTTTCTAATTTACTCATATTATAAATGTTTCTTCATTCTCTTGATATCTTTATTTGAAAAGCAGTAATGTAAAGCTTAGGAGCTTGTCCATTTTTGGTTTAGGACCCTGGGTAGTGCTTGTTGATTGGTTGATAAAGCTTAGGAGCCAGCCCATTTTTGGTTCAGAACCAGGGTAGCGTTTGCTGATAATTGGTGGCTAAATATAGCAACCAATAAGCAAGAACTACCCAGGGTGCAGAACCAAAAATGGGCCGGGTCCTAAGTGTACATTCCTGCTTTTCAACAAAAGATACCAAGGGAACAAAGAAAAATAGCTAATAGGAGTAAATTAAAAAGTTGCTTAAAATGGCATGCTTTATCGGAATCATGAAAGAAAAAATATGGGTTTCATATCCCTTTAAGGCACAATCACACAGTCTTATAAGCACACTAAAAATGCACAGAGCCTGAAAAGGATGCTCAGTCTTAAACAGACAGGCACACACCCAATGCACAAGAGACAACTCACACCACACACAGACATAATTGTACAGGCACACAAACACACAGCCTTAAGGGACAGATAACACCACACACAAACAACACACGGCCTTAAAAGGATAGCTCACCCACGCTCACACAGACAAACAAACAGACCCACACAATGCACACAGCTTTAAAGCACACCAATACAGTCTTAAAAGGACAGCTTACACCACACACACACTGTCTTAACGGTACAGTCACACACACAGAGAGCACAAAGCTTTAATGTAACAGCTAACACCATGGACACAGTCTTAAAGGGACATAAAACCCAATTTTTTTCTTTCATGATTTAGATAGAACATACCATTTTAAACAACTTTCTAATTCTATTATCAAATGTTCTTTCTTCTTGTTTTCTTGTTATCCTTTGTGGAAAAGCAGAAATGTAAGCTCAAGAGTGTGCACGTGTCTGCAGCACTATATAGCAGCAGTTTTGCAACAATGTTATACATTAGCAGGAGCACTAGATGGCAGCACTATTTCCTGTCATGTAGGGCTTCAGGCATGTGCTCGCTACCTACCTAGGTATCTCTTCAACAAAGAATAACATGAGAATGAAAAAAATTTGATAATAGTAAATTGGAAACTTTTTAAAAATCGTGTCTGAAATAAATTTTTTGGGTTTAATGTCCCTTTAAAGATCAGTTGTAAAGGAACAGGTCAGGTCACAGTACTCACAAGAACACACAAAGCATGCAGCCTTAAAGGACGACTTGCATCGCGCGCACACACACACAATGTCATAATGGTACAGGGACACTGTCAGGGTTTTTCCCTGTTTTGTTTGCCATGTGCTGCTGGCAGTCATTTTATTCACCTCTCTTGCTGAGTATACTGTGTGATGCTGCTCATTTCCTGCACTTCCTTTTATGGCCAGACTGGTGTACATCATCCGTGTGAGACAGGATGCAGTCTCAGAATTGTGATGTCATCACTTATTATTTAAAGGGCCTCTGTTCAGTATGCTTTGCCCTTGCGTTGTCTCAGACCTTTTTGTGAGAGCTCCTGTGTATTACCTGGCTGTCTGACGTCCCTCCTGGTTCCTGATCCCTGGCTTGTTCCTGACTCTGCTGTTCTCCTTGTTCCTGATTCCGGCTCGTCTGACTACTCGCTTTGGCTCCTGACTCGGCTCGTCTGACTACCAGCTCTGGTTTTGATTCCTGGCTTGTTATTTGACTTGTGGACTTTTTATTATTTCTTGCTATGAATAAAGGTGTGATTATTTTTGCACTTATCGTCTCAGTATGATTCCTGGCACCCTGACATTACACAAGGGCTATGAATCCTGATGGTGCTAATAATCCACCTTTACCTGCCATAATTTCCAGGATGGATGAACAGGATCACGGCTTGGATCAATTTGCACTAGCCCTGCAAACCCTGCTGACTCGCACTGCATATTTGGACCAAAGTGTCCCGCAAGTTATGGCTGCTCCTGTTTCCGCTGCTGCACCTAGTCCTACCAGGAGCATGTCCGGTTCTGCACCTCTACCTCAGCGTTATGGAGGCGATCCTAATCAGTGCAGAGGGTTTATGAACCAGGTGGGCATTTACTTTGAGATGTTACCTCAGGCGTTTCCATCTGACAGAGTTAAGGTGGGATTTCTCATCTCGTTACTCTCTGACACAGCTCTTGCCTGGGCTAATCCCTTGTGGGAGACTAATAAACCTGTGATTTCAAATTACCCTGAATTTGTGGCCTCCTTTCGAAGGGTATTTGATGTTCCGGCTCGCTCCTCCTCTGCTGCTAAACGACTCATGTCCATTCAGCAAGGTACAAGATCTGTTGCTAAGTATGCCATTGAGTTCCATACACTTGCCGCAGAAGTAGGTTGGAACAATGAAGCCCTTGTTGCCGCCTTCTTTCATGGGCTCTCTGATGCGATTAAAGACGAAGTTGCTGCCAGAGATTTACCAGAAGATCTCGAGGCATTGGTGTCTTTTTTTATCCGAATTGACATCAGACTAAGTGAGAGGCCCTCTTTCAAGGAGCGCTTGCGGAAGCCTCCTGTTCCGTTGTCTCCTACGTGTTCATTCCCACCCATGCCTCCTGGTCCAGAGTCACCAGGTACTGCTGAGCCGATGCAGTTGGGATTCACGCATCTCTCCACGGCGGAGATGGCCTTTAGGAGGAGGGAGGGGCTCGGACTGTATTGTGGGTTACAGGGCAACCTTTTGAAGTCTTGTCCTACACGGCCGGGAAACGCTCACACCTAAGGTCCTGTCGGGGGCAGACCTTGGGTGGTTTATCCTTGTCCCCGGAACCGCTAAAGGAGAAACCTTTGGTAACGGTTGTTCTTTTCTGGGTAGACTCCTCCATAGTCACCCAGGCTCTTGTTGACTCCGGTGCTGCGGGCTATTTCATTGACAGTGCTTTTGTATCAAAGCACTCCATTCCTGTTTTGCCTCGGTCCGTTCCACTTGCTATTGAGGCCATTGATGCAGGCCCCTTCAGCCCGCACTCGTTACTCACGAAACTGCTCCGTTATCCATGGCTGTTGGGGCTCTCCATTTTGAAACCATCCGGTTGCAGGTGATAAACTCTCCGCATTTTCCGGTAGTTCTGGGTTAACCCTGGCTCCAAAAGCACAATCCCAGTCTCGACTGGCGCAGGTCCGAAATTTTATTGTGGCATTTCCACTTGTCTTCGGAAACCAGTTAAAGTCTTGTGCACTTCTTCGGTATCTCAATTGCCAGTGGAGTACCGAGAGTTCCTAGACGTTTTTGACAAGGTGCCTGCCGGTACGTTGCCTCCTCGCCAGTCTTATGATTGTGACATAGACCTGCAACCCAGAGTATTTTGCCGATGCTCTGTCGCGGGGGATCATCCGCAAATCCTGCTCTCCTGCAGGGGCTGGCTTCTTCTTTGTGAAGAAAAAGGGTGGCGAGTTAAGACCATGCATCGATTATAGGGGTCTCAATCATCTTACCATTAAGAATGCTTACCCTATTCCGCTCATTACAGGACTCTTTGACCGCCTCAAGGGAGCTGCGGTCTTTACTAAACTTGATTTGAGAGGAGCGTACAATCTCGTTAGGATCAAGGAGGGCCACGAATGGAAAACAGCATTTAACACCAGGAGCGGGCATTATGAGTATCTTGTAATGCCCTTTGGCCTATGTAATGCTCCTGCTGTTTTCCAGGAATTTATTAATGATGTCCTATGAGATATGTTGCAACAGTGTGTTGTGGCGTACTTGGATGACATCCTCATACACTCACCCACACTTGAGGCTCATCATTCTGATGTTTTCAGAGACTACGTGAGAATGGCCTGTTTTGTAAACTTGAGAAATGTGAGTTCCATCAGACTCAAGTAACCTTCCTAGGTTATGTTATCTCCATTGCAGGGTTCTCCATGGATCCTGACAAGTTATTTGCAGTTCTGCAGTGGCCTCGCCCAGTTGGTCTTCGATCTATTCAACGTTTTATGGGGTTCGCCATTTACTATAGAAAGTTTATTAAAAACTTTTCTTCCTTAGTCAAACCTATCACAGACATGACCCGTAAAGAGAACGATCCACTCCATTGGTCACCTACTGCCTTTAAGGCCTTTAATAGTCTTAAGACTGCTGCTCCTGTTCTGGCTCATCCTAACTCTGCCCTGCCTTTCATTCTTGAGGTCGATGCGTCTGAGACTAGAGTAGGTGCCCTCTTGTCTCACCGTCCTACGCCTGACGGTTTCTTGCCTCTGTGTGGTTTCTACTCTAAGAAATTGTCTCCAGTGGAGTGCAATTATGAAATTGGTGACAGGGAATTACTGTCCATAATTTTGGCACTCAAGGAATGGAGGCATCTTCTCAAGGGTACTAGCGTGCCAGTGCTCATTCTTACTGACCACAAGAATTTTACTTATCTATCTGAAGCAAAACGTTTGTCACCCCGACAGGCCAGATGGGCGCTATTTTTGTCTCGGTTTAATTATGTGGTCTCATACCTGCCTGGTAGTAAGAATGTTAGGGCTGATGCCCTCTCTCGACAACCTAATCCAGTTATACCTCCTGACCATATTTTGACTACCATACGTACTAATTTGACTTCTCCCTTGGAGGAGGAGATCCTGGCTGCACAAACCAATGCACCTCCTAAGAAACCTAGTGGTAAGTGTTTTGTTCCTGAGAATCTTCAAACTAAACTTTTGCACACTTACCACTATCCTAAAGCCGCAGATCACCCAGACAAGAACCAAATGATTTGGTCTGTCACTCGACAATTCTGGTGGCCAGGTCTTTGTTCTGATGTTTCTGCATTTGTTGCCTCCTGCTCAGTTTGTGCACAGAATAAGACTCCTCAACGTCTTCCTGTGGGTCTTCTTCAACCTATTGCTAATGGTGAGCGTCCTTGGACACATCTTTCCATGGACTTCATTGTCGAGCTCCCTGTTTCCAATGGCAATACTATTATCCTTATGGTGGTTGACCGTTTTTCTAAAATGTCACAATGTATTCTCTTGAAGAAGTTGCCTACCGCTCAGGAGCTTGTTTCAATTTTTGCCCAGGAGGTCTTCCGTTTACATGGGTTACCCAAGGAGATAGTGTCGGACCGGGGTAGCCAGTTTGTCTCCAGATTTTGGCGTTCCTTTTGTGCTCAAATGGGGATCCAGCTTTCCTTCTCCTCGGCATATCACCCTCAATCTAATGGATCTGCGGAACGGTCTAATCAAGCTCTGGAACAGTTCCTTCATTGCTATTTCTCAGATCTCCACAATAATTGGTCTGAACTGTTACCTTGGGCAGAGTTTGCTCATAATAGTGCTATTAATGCTTCCTCCAAGTTATCCCCGTTCATGGCGAATTATGGGTTTCAACCATCCTTGTTGCCCGATTCATTCATGTCTCAGGGTATTCTGGCTTTGGAGGAGCATCTCCGGCAACTCCGTTCCACGTGGGTGCAGATTCAGGATTGCCTTCATCGTTCTATGCAGCGCCAAAAGTTCCAGGCTGATTGTAGGCGATGCTGCTCATTTCCTGCACTTCCTTTTATGGCCAGACTGGTGTACATCATCCGTGTGAGACAGGATGCAGTCTCAGAATTGTGATGTCATCACTTATTATTTAAAGGGCCTCTGTTTAGTATGCTTTGCCCTTGCGTTGTCTCAGACCTGTTTGTGAGAGCTCCTTTGTATTACCTGGCTGTTTGACGTCCCTCCGGGTTCCTGATCCCTGGCTTGTTTCTGACTCTGCTGTTCTCCTTGTTTCTGATTCAATACAATGAGGTGTGTAACATTTTAAAAAGGAACCTGATTCTCTTGGAGGTTGATGAAGTTTTGACCTCTCATATAAGAAAAATTAAATTTGTCTCAAAAAAAGCCCCCACTTTAGGAAATATGTTAGTTGTCAAGTTGTTCTGAGAAGAGAAAAACGAATTGGCTGAATCGAAAGGGAACTTTTTCGTGTTTATCATCCAATTGTGGATGCTGCGAAGCTCTTTCCAGACGGGACACGTTTAGGAGTATGTCAACAGGACTGATATATAAAATCAACCACTATGCAAATTGTTCTTCCACATTTGTGGTCTATTTGTTGGAGTGCAATCTTTGTGGGGTCCAATACGTTGGTCAGACCTCGCGCACCCTCAGAAAACGAGTGGGAGAACATAAGAGAGACATAAAATATTATGTCAAGACGTCAAGTGTCGCCAATCATTTTAATTGGCATCACTTCACGAATGTTCCCAATCTTAATATCAAGGTCATTGACTGCGTGCGTTTACCGCCAAGGGGTGGTAACAAGTTTAAAATTCTCACAAAAAAGGAATTATTCTGGATTTTTACTCTATGTACAAGAGAACCCCATGGTTTAAATAAAGAGTGGGACATTAGCCTTTTTACAGATTAAATAAAGGTGATTTGTACTATATATTTTTCTTCTGTTTCATGAATTGTATTAGTTTATGATGGATTTAATTTAATGAATTTATTTATTTATTTATTTATTTATGTATTTATTTATTCATATTTTGAGCTTTGATCACTATCAATTTTATTTGAAGAGTGTTTGCGTATTTTTCTTCTGTCATAAGCTGAGACATATATTTAACAGAATCAATATATTAGAACTTATTATTGAATTATGAAAGTGTCTGTCAGCACTTTATGACTAGCGCCACTTTATAGTAATTAATTCTCAAACATGATATTTATCAACATTATTATTATTTTTTAGTATAGTTTAATCTTTCTGAGTCCCCCTTTAATAGTAATATCATTATCAAGTCTCCACGTTTACAGCATGATTTCAGATCGTAGCCACTATGTAATTAATAAGTAGTGTTTTTCATTGCTTGACACTGTTAGCAAGTTTTCTTTTCTTTACCGTAGTCAAAAATTTGTTAAGATGAGATAAAATCCTTTTGATCACTGTTTTTAATCTTTTCCACATGTGCCCATATGTTTTCATTTTTGTTACGTGATTGGTGCAAACTTGTATATATTCAGGCCCTGTGCAACAAGATAGTATCCTATGACTAAGTGCCTTGCGGCATGAAACGCATAAGGGCACGCCCCCTTTCTCACCTCCATACCTGTGTGTATTATTGTAACTTGTCAAGAGACTGTCGGATTAAATATCCACTTTTTGCAATATATTTTGTGCTGCTCATTCTTTCTTCGTTACATATTTGGGACTGCTTGGTCCTTACCTTGAGCCTGCACCTTTCCGCTCACCAGAAGCTCTCCAGTACAACGCTGATAGTTTGCAGCACCGGAAGCTTTTACCCGGCGTCTGGAGGATCAGCTGGCCTGTCTGCCTGAAGCTACGCCTTCCCCTTCTGTGATTATTTTTGCACTTCTCATCTCAGTCTGATTCTTGGCACCCTGACAGACGCAGAACACACAGCTTTAAAGCAACAGCCCACACCATGAGTGCACAGTCTTATAAGGGCTGGCACACACACATAAAACACACAGTCTTAACCTCTTCATGCACGAGGCATGTTTAACATTGGAAAGAAGTTCTGGTGTAAATACTTGCTTGAAAAATGAAATCATGCGATTGTCAATGCAATCACGTGATTTCAAGGCTGGGATCGGATCATGGGGGACTGCCTACGATGCTAGACATGCCCCCAGTCCAATCACGTGATTTCAAGAAGCTTCCAGTTTAGCTCTTCTGAAAAGGTTAGCTGGAACACCCACTGAAAGTGGTTGTATAGAAAAAACAGCAGACACTCCTCCCTCCCCCTTCTTCGTCATATGAAAAGACCCTTTACACAAACAGGAGCAAGCTGGAATAGGTATACATCAGTATACTTCTAAAACGTTGGGACTTGGCTAGGAGTCTGAAATTCAGAGCAATGTTATTTAAAAATAAGCAAAACTATACTTTTTTATTTTTTAAAAACCCCTGTATGGGCTATATAAATGGATCATCTACAAAACATTTTTGAATCTGGTCCTCTCTTCCCAATTAGACAAAGTAATTGTGAACAACTATAGAAAACCAACAGATAAGAATAGCTTCTTAAGAGCGAGTAGTGGCCATTTACAAACTTGGAAACATAATATACCATACAGGCAATTTCAAAGATTGAGGAGAAATTGCACTAATCTAGCAGATTATAAGAATGAAGCAAAAATACTAACTGAGAAATTTATACAGAAAGGATATTCCGGATCTCTGGTGACTAGCGCTAACGAAAAAGTACTGAATATGAATAGAACAGACCTATTAGAGTATAAGTATAAAAATAAAAATAGGAATGACATTAGTGATACAAAATCTAATTCTGAACAACAGAATAAATCAAATATTAGATTGATAACAACTTACAATGAAAACCATAGAGACATTCAAAGAATTATCAACAAGCATTGGGGAATTCTGCTTAAAGATCCAATTCTAGGAACACACATAGATACAAAGCCCCATATTGTCTGTAAAATAAATACTTTAAAAAATATATTGGCACCTAGTAAACTAAGAGAACATCCCCCAAAAAAAACCACAACAAGAACATGTGGTAAAATGCCAAGAAAGGTTAATTAGATGTAGGAAAAATGATTGTATATAGAATTGTATATTCTATTCTATAATTATAATAAGTCAAAATCATATAAATGTTAGAATGCCTGTACCTGTGACAGTACCTATGTCATATACCAACTCACATGCAAATGTGGTAAAATCTATATTGGAAGAACCAAACGTAAACTAAAATATAAGGTATCAGAACATATTAGAAATATAGAGAACTCATTTGAAAATCACAGTGTATCAGAGCATTTTAGAATACAACATAATAGCAATCCAGCAGGCCTCACAGTCAAGGTAATAGAATGGATCCCGCCTAACAAACTAGATCATAATAGATTATTAAAATTTAGGAGACGGGAAACTTGGATCTATACCCTCAAAAGCCTACACCTAGAGGGTCTTAATATAGATCTGGACATACAGGCATTTTTAGTCTAGATCTGTTTGGGAAATGTCTATCACAATTTAGGTCTGTAGGTACTTATATATGTTGTTGCATTAATTTATAGCTTTCTTAGAGACATAATTGATTCCTACAATCTGTATAGATATACAAGGTAATCCAAACAGAGTATTTATGGAAAGTGCTAATTTCATAAATAATTATGCAATAGCCAAAATGCCAATTTACTGTCAAATTAGCCATTATTAGAAATGTGGAAGGTTATCAGTCTTTTGTTTAAAAGCAATATACACAGACCACTAATTCCAGCTAAACATGTAAATGGTTACTATATTCTTAATTGGAGTATAGAGGATAAATATCTATGAAGATGTATCGATGAGTATCATCTGTTACTCCATAAAGATTATATAGTCACATATATTATGATTTCCAATATAGAACATCCCAAAAAAATAACCTGGGGTCCCATTAAGTTTATTCTCTCTTGTACTGTGAATATTATGTTTTTAAGGTTTTTAATATATGTATATAATATATTATATATAACTGTACTTTTTTAGCTTTGTAAAAAAATTTACGCACATATTATTGCTTATTGCTTGCTAAGTATGTACATATGCTTATAAATCGAGCCCTATAAAATTTATAAAGGGGCATAAGAGAATATGAATATACATATTTATAACCCGCTACAAGGGTATTTAACGACTGTCAGTTACACCTATCAGGAGAATTCTCTTGACAAAGTTCTCACGTTGGGGAATAATACGGCCGTCGAGACGCAGAACTCACCTACGGGTGGATGTAACAGGTGTTAATAGCAGCAGGCGCTGACCAAAGAACTTCCCACAAACACCGCCAAACCATAACCCACAGAAATACACAGCTGACAAGCGCCACGCTGCTTTGGGAACGGCTCATCTAGAGACTACTACCCCACAGCTGATCCAGGTGTATGAAGCGCCGAACAGGGAATTAGAAGGTCACAGTAAAACTTTATGGTGCCTGCATGCTGTAAAGACACACGCTTTTTTACGCTCATATTGATTTTATATCTGGTACGCTTAATACCTTCTGTTTTAACCTTTTTATTTGTGTTATTAAAACTTCTCACTTGAGTCCAGTTGCGCTTTTCCTTTTATGTTTTACAAAATATTTATGCAAAAAACAAATCTAGTGTATAATGTCCCTTTAAAGAAACAACTCACATAACGTGCACACAGTCCTTAAAGAGACAGTCTGCTCCAGATTTTTTTTTGTTTAAAAAGATAGATAATACCTTTATTAACCATTCCCCAGTTTTGCATAACCAATACGGTTATATTAATATACTTTTTACCTCTGTCATTACCTTGTATCTAAGACTCTGTAGACTGCTCCCTTATTCCAGTTCTTTTGACAGACTTGCATTTTAGTCAATCAGTGCCCTCTCATAAGTAACTCTACAGGGGTTTGCACAATGTCATCTATATGGCACACATTAACTAATGCCTTCTAGCTGTGAAAAACTGTCAAATGCATTCAGATAATGGCAAATTTGACGATAAAAGTAAATTGGAAAGTTGTTTAAAATTACATCCCTATCTGAATCATGAGAGTTTAATTCTGACTAGACTGTCCCTTTAAGCTACAGACACACATACACAAGCTACACAGTCTTAATGGGTTTTAGACAGCTCACGTTACATGCACAGCATCCCACACTTAGAGCATGAGTCTTGTCAATACTGAGAGGTCCCACAAACAATTTTATATAGGCAAATTTTAATTTGAGAGCCGTTTATCTCTCTAAGCAGGGTCCTGCATGTGAACAAGAGACACCTACATTACAAAATAATGCTAAAAACCCCCCCCCAAAGATTTTTCTCCATGACAGCTAGTATTTCAGCATTAGGGCGACAGTCATAAAGGAAATGCTTATAACACTCACAGCCAAATGTCTCTGCTGTCCCTCTCATAGCTACTTACCACCGTCACGCCCAAATGTCCCTGCTGCCCCTCTCAAAGCTACTTACACACGTCACACCCAAATGTCCCTGTAACCCCTCTCAAAGCTACTTGCCCACGTCACACCCAAATGTCCCTGTAGCCCCTCTCAAAGCTACTTGCCCACGTCACACCCAAATGTCCCTGTAACCCCTCTCAAAGCTACTTGCCACATCACACCCAAATGTCTCTGTAGCCCCTCTCAAAGCTACTTGCCCACGTCACACCCAAATGTCTCTGTAACCCCTCTCAAAGTTACTTGCCCTTGTCACACCCAAATGTCTCTGTAACCCCTCTCAAAGCTACTTGCCCTTGTCATACCCAAATGTCCTTGTAACCCCTATCAAAGCTATTTGCCCACGTCACACCCAAATGTCCCTGCAACACCTCTCAAAGCTATTGCCACGTCACACTCAAATGTCCCTGTAGCCCCTCTCAAAGCTACTTGCCCATGTCACACCCAAATGTCCCTGTAACCCCTCTCAAAGCTACTTGCCTTTGTCATACCCAAATGTCTCTGTAGCCCCTTTTAAAGCTACTTGCCCACGTCACACCAAAATGTACCTGTAACCCCTCTCAAAGTTACTTGCCCACATCACACCCTAATGTCCCTGTAACCCCTCTCAAAGCTGCTTGCCTACGTCACACCCAAATGTCGCTGTAGCCCCTTTTAAAGCTACTTGCCCACGTCACACCAAAATGTACCTGTAACCCCTCTCAAAGTTACTTGCCCACGTCACACCCCAATGTCGCTGTAGCCCCTCTCAAAGTTACTTGCCCAAGTCATACCCAAATGTCCCTGCTGCCTTTTCTCAAAGCTACTTGCCCACATCACACCTAAATGTCTCGGCTGCCCCTTTCAGAGCAACATGCCCAAGTCATGGCTAAATGTCCCTGCTCTCTTTAACACTGCATGAATGCCTTGAGCCATCTCTTTAAAGATGTGTGTACCATGAACCATTCCTTTAAGACATGTGTGTGAATGCTGTGAATGTCTCTGCTGCCCCTCTTAGAGCTCCTTCCACATGTCACGCCCAAATGTCTCTGCATTCCCCTCTCAAAGCTACTTGCCCACGTAACACCCAATTGTCCCTGCGGCCCATTCAGAGCCACTTGCCCATGTCACACCCAAATGTCCATGCTGCCTCTATATAAGCTACTTGCTCATGTCACACTTAAATATCTGTGCTGCCCCTCTACAAGTTACTTGTCCAAATGTCCCTGCATCCTCTCTTTAAAACCTATACACCATCAGACCTTAATGACCATGCAGCCTTTCTATAAGCCCCATACCCACACCAGAACAAAATTACCCTTCAGCCCCTTTATAAGATCTATACTCACACTAGACCCAAATGGCCTTGCAGCCCCTCTATAAACCTATATCAGACTTTAAATAAGACCCAAATGTCCCTGTAGCCTCTCTTTAAAACCTATGCATCACCAGACCTTCTTGCACCCTTTCATAAGCCCCATATACACACCAGACCAAAATGACAATGAATCCCATTTATAAACTTTACACCAGAACCAAATTGCCCTGCCTCTATAAACCCATACCTATATAACATTTAAAATCAGACCCAAATGTCCCTGCAGCCCTATAGCTACATTAGATCAGACCAAAATGATCCTGATAGCCCTCTATAAACCCCATACACACACTAGACCCAAATGTCCCCTCAGCCCCTGTATATGGTCTATGTCCAGATCAGACCCAAATGACCCTGCAGCCCCTCTATAAGCCCATATCCACATCAGACCCAAACAACCCCTCAGCCCTTCTACATCAGACCCAAATGTCCCTGCAACCTCATTGTAAGCCCTATAGCTACATTAGACCAGACTAAAATTATCCAGATTCCTATCTGTAAGCCCCATACCTACACCAGACCCAAACAACCTTGCAGCCCCTCTATATGTACTATATCCAGACCTGTGAGGGTACTTACCAGGAGGTCGCCGACAGTGTCTTCCAACTCGGGAACACCGAGACTCCGGCCTTGCTTCAGCTGCAGCTCTCTAGGTGCGCGCGCAGGACTCAGGTGTGGGAGTTCCTATAAAAGTTCAGCCAGGCCATTACTCTCGGTTGAGTTATTGCTTTACCGACCTTGTTTCTGGATCTATAGACCAAGGATACTTACCTTGTACCTGTATATGCTCATCTTGCTCCAGACATCACACATACTTACCTGATAACTGTATATGCTCACCTTGTTCCAAAGACCAAGCATACTTAACTTGCATTCTCATCTGGTTCCTGAAAGCCAAGCAGACTAACCTGATACCAGTGTGTGCTCACCTTGATCCTGAAGCTGTACCTATCTGGTATTCTGTGACAGTCTCACCAACAGTACCTGCTGGGTATCCTGTGCCTGCTGAGAAACCATACCATACAAGTAACAGCCTTCTTTAAACCAGCTGTGCCTGCTGTACCTATCTGGTATCCTATGATAGTCTTACCAACAGTGCCTGCTGGGTGTTCTGTGCCTGCTGAGAGATCTTCTTTCCTCTCGCTAGCTGTTTCTGCTGTACCTACCAGGTATCCTGTGACAACCTCACTCTTTGCTGTTCAATTTAAGCGCCAATTTCTATTGGACTTAGTTACTGCAAACTACTTAAAGTATTCTGAACCTTGTATTGGACTTTAGTGTTTTGCATAAGGCCTATGCTCAAACCTGCTGTATCTGTGATCTTCAATCTGAATTACCAACTGCTCTTTTGTTTATCAATCAGTAAAACTTTAATTGTTCTTTGTATCTGTTTCTCCATTCTGAGTTCCACACGCCCTAACCTCCTCACAGAATAACTCAGCCATAAAGATGAAACTCACAGGAATAGTCAAAGCTTTAACACAGCAAGTGAATGCAGTAACTCAAACTGTGTGTGATTTAGAGGAAAGTCAGAATAGACTGGAACAGCAACTCCAAAGACCCCTGCAGAGTCCTACCGCTCCAGCACCAGTAACCAGTGCACCTGTATCAGAATCTGCTATAAACACTCCACCTGAGCCTAGAGTTGCTTTACCTGAGAAATGTAATGGGGATCTGTCTCAATTTCAGACTTTTATCACCTTTTGTCAGATTCTGTTTTCTCTGCAACCTATAACTTATTACTACAACTTTATATTTGTACGGACTGCTATTTCACTTTTCACTGGCGAATCACAGTTATGGGCTCGCCAACTCCTTGTCCCTCACAGCCCAATCTTTGAGTCTTGAGATCAATTTTTACAAAGCCTTGAGTCACAATATGAAGAGCCTTACAAGACTTCTACTTCACAAGCTAAGATCCATGCCCTTAAGAAGGTAAAAGAGATATGGAAGAATATATAATTGAGTTTTGTCACCTTGCCACACTTACAGCCTGGAATGAAGCTGCTCTCTTGGATCAATTACAGTTAGGCCTGTCTGATACTCTGAAAGATGAACTAGCACGGGGTCCCTAAGACTCTAGAAAGCCTAATCTCTTTGTCAACTCAGATCGACCGCCACCTAAAGGAGAAGTGCATGGAAAAAGCTGCTGCCTATAGCCCTCCTCACAAGCGGTTTATTCGCCCTCTGCCTCCACCTTCACCAGCTGCCTCAGTTGAAGAACCCATGCAAATAGGTGGTGTTCGGGGTCCCCTCTCTGAAGCTGAAAAGCAAAGAGGAAGGTTGTTAAACCTCTGCTTGTACTACGGAAAGCCTGGACATATAGCTTGGGTATGCACTGCCAAACCCAAGACTCCTATAGGTAATCAGCCTCTTCCACTCCTATTCATTAATCAAATGCCTAGATAATTAAAATCTCATTCGTCCCTACCTCTCTCCTTGCAGTGTGGCAAGAACCTAGTTAATCTAACTGCTATGATTGAGTCTGGGGAAAGCAGATGTTTTCTGGACACCTAATTAGCCCAAAGATGGCAGATACCCAGTGTCACTAAAGGAAAGCCCATTCACATACAGCTTGTTGATGGGTCACCATTGAAAACTGGTCCAATCACAAAAGAGACTCTTTATCGGTCACAATTGGGTCTGGGCATCAAGAGACTGTGATATTTGATTTAGTAACCCCACCAGTGTTCCCTTTAGTGTTGGCCTACCCTGGTTACGAAGACATAATCCGTTAATCAACTGGGAGACTGGGACTGTGCACTTTAAATCCAAATAATGTCTTCAGCACTATCTTAAATCCCTCATCAATGCCACCTTCCAACACAAGACGCCAGTATAACCTCTTGTTCAAATACAAGATATGTACCAAGATTTTCAAGATGTCTTAAAAAGAAAGAAGCTGATACTCTCCCTCCCCATAGAGAATATGATTACCCAATTGATCTCCTCCCTGGGGCTCCAATTCCCTTTGGCTGCATCTATCCATTATCAGAACCAAAGTTAAAAGTGAGAATATAGTCAAGAAAATCTTCAGAAAAGGTTTATCAAACCACCCAAGTCAACTGCTGGGGCTGGCCAATTCTTTGTCAGTAAAAATAATAAGTTCTTATTCCAGAACTTATGAATCAACTCAGATCAGCAGTTATCTTCACTAAAATTGATCTAAGAGATGCTTACAATCTTGAAAGAGTACGGAAAGGAGATGGAAAACTGCCTTTCATTCTTGTTATGGGCACTATGAATACACTGTGATGCCCTTTGCAACGCCCCTGCTACCTTTCAGAGGTTTTTCAATACAATTTTTCATTATATCCTGGACATTTATGTAATAGCCTACCTTGACAACATACTCATTTACTCCTCTTCTGTACAACAACATTATGATCATGTTAGAATTGTGCTATCCCATCTATATGTTAAACTGGAGAAATGTATCTTTAACACTGACTCAGTAGAATTCTTAGGCTTAATCTTAGCACCTGGAGATATATGAATTCCAAGAAAAATAATAAACTGGCCCACTCCAAAAAGTAAGAGAACCAGAACATTTAAAAGTGTCTTCTGTTATGTTATTCAACCTATTACAGCCCTCACTAAGAAGACTGGACTGACAAAGCACAACAAGCCTTTATAACCTAAAGAGACTTTTTACCTCCTCACCTATACTGATTTTACCTGAACCACGACAGCCCTTTTATGTTGAAGCTGATGCCTCTGAGACAGCCATTGGAGCAGTATTATCTCAAAACGCTGGTGACAAGGATTACCTACACCCTGTGGCTTTTCTGTCTCAACTTCTCTACCCAGCAAAAAGAAACTTTAAAGTCAGGGATAGAGAGCTACTTGCCATAAAAACAGCATTTGAGGAGTGGAGACATCTACTGGAGGGGGCCGATCACCCGATTACTGTTTTCACGGACCATAGAAATCTGGCATACTTACATTGAGCTTGTAGATTTAAAGCCAGACAGGCCCGATGGGCACTCTTCTTCAACTTCTTCCATTTCTTTATTACATATTGACCTGGAGCCAAGAATGGCAAAGCGGATGCCTTATCTTGTATTGGAGAAATTGAGAAGACAGTATCCAATTACTATTCTGCAACCAGAACATTTTCTAGCTAACAAAGTTTCCTAATGGGATACAGTAAGGTGGTAGTGCCATCCTCTGTAGTTCCTGAGATCCTACATTATTTCCATGACTCCCCTCTTGGAGGACATGGGGGTATCCATAAGGCTAAAGTGTAAATCAGCCGACAGTTCTAGTGGCCTGGCATGCAAAAAAATTTAAAATCTTATGTACAGTCTAGTCCTACTTGTGTATAGTTGACAAAGACTCACGACAACCTCCTTCAGGTCTCCTAAAACCTCTTCCTGTGCTAAGCAGACCGTGGGCTAAAATTGCCATGGACATTATAGTTGTTTTACAAGCTGCTCAAGGCTATACTTTAGTTTTAGTTGTAGTAGATTGCTTTTCTAAAATGGCCCATTTTGTTGCCACCAAGGGTGTACCTGATGCAGATCACACAACTACCATTTTTCTACAAGAGATTTTCTGGCTGTATGGCTTACTAGAGACTAAAGTGTCTGATAGGGGCTCCCAATTCACATCTAAATTCTGGACAGCCTTTTGCAAAGGACTGCACATTCAGCAGGCCCTATCTACAGCTTTCCATTACCAAAGAGATGGTCAAACGGAACGCATGAATCAAACTCTGAAGCAGCACCTCAGATGTTATACTACCACGTTACAAGATGACTGGGCTCAATATCTTGCTTTGGCTGAATTTGCCTATAATAATCAAGTTCATAGATCTATGTCCATTTCCCCTTTCCTGTGTAGCTATGGGTACCATCCAACCTTGTTATCTTGCTCCCCTCTCCAAAGCTCAGTTGCTGTTGCTGATTAACATTTACAAGAGACTCACAATACTTTCTCTGTAATAAAGAAGCGATTATTGGAGGCCCAACAACAAAATAAACATTATGCTGGCAAGAAGAGATGTCCTACTCCTGCTTATCAAGTTGGAGACCAAGTATATTTATCTACTGCTCATCTTGGACTTATTCTTCCTTCCAAGAAATTCAGCCCTCGCTTCATTGGACCTTTTACCATTAAAAAATATATATCTCCTGTTGCAATTTGTCTACAGTTGCCATCTTCCTATCACATCCATCCAGTTTTTCATGTCTCTCTTCTCAAACCTGCAGTGCCTGAACCCTTTCCATCTCACAAGCCACCTTTTCCAAGGCCTGTTATGGTGGATGGATAAGAAGAATATGAGGTTGAATTAATTGCCAGACTTCACAGAGGAAGACTGTAATACCTCATCCATTGGTAGGGATATTGTCCTGGTGAGAGAGGTTGGAAACCAGCATCTGAAGTGTATGCTCCTGCACGTATCAGATATTTTAAAAGGAAGCATCCTGTTCTCAGTAATCCCCGGAGGTTACGCACTGTGAGGTACTTACCGGGGGCCAGACTGAGTGGTCTCAGAGAATGTTAAAATTTAAAACATTTTTTGCTTTAATTATTTTTCAATAGCTAAACTCCAACCACCATTTGCCTTATTTGGAGGAGCTTTAGTCCACAGACAACAAGGCTAGCTACTGTCATAAATTTAGTATATCATGCATTGTTTTTCAGTTGTTATCAACTATAAAAAGCCAATTAGGTATATATATGTAGCAGGATTAGCCTTGAAGAGTCATCATGGAGAATTTCTAGTTCTGAGAATTATAAATTGCTCACATTTGAGAGCCAAATTACACAAAAGGGGGACAAAATAAACAATGCAAATATATTGCAAAGTTGTTTTATTACACGTAAATAAACATTTTATTTAAAAAATCAAGGTGTTTACTGTCCTTTAAAAGAACACTAAATACAGTAAAACCGAACAAGGGACATACACAATAAAAATACAAGACAATATCACTTACTCTGAATTTAAAATTAACAGTAGAGGATTTTCTGGCAAATTTTAAAGTTAATCCAATTTTCCCTCCCCTTGTATCACGTGACAGCTATCAGCCAATCACAAAATGCAAATACATACTTTGAGCTATTGCACATGCTCAGTAGGAGCTGGAGCCAGAGAAAGTGTGCATATAAAAAGAATGTGCACATTTTTATAATGGACATACATTGTAATATTTATATTACATTGCATGCTTTATCTGGATCACAAAACTTAAAAATGGCATAGGTTGCAGACTCCTGAGATAGTAATGAACCATTTATAATACATAAATAAAAGACTCGTATGGCAGACTACAGAACAGAATATACAGAAGTTTATACAAAATAAATGTTTGTCCTTCTTATATCAAATAAATGAACTGCAGATTAAAAGCATCAAGGGAAGGTTCAATAACCAGTGAACACATCAAATCAAACAAGTTTTTTACAATTCAGTTGGAGCATACAATTTTAATTCTGTTGCCAATATTACTTAGTTCTCATGGTATTGTTTGTTGAAGGGGATTCCTCTGTAGGTATGTGTCTAGAGAAGCACTGTATATGGATGAAGCTTTGCAATAATGCTTTTAAGCACTAGATGGCAGCAATGTTTTTCACAATGTATAGCAGGGGTGGGCAAGAGGTAGATCGCGGTCTACCAGTGGACTGCAAGTGAGTTTTGAGGTGACCGCCAGGAAGATTTTAAAAGTCTGCATAATAAGAGAAACATTTCTCACACATCTAGAGTAAGAGTGAAGAGCCTCGCCACCATAGATGTATGAGAAATGTTTCTCTTATGCAGACATTTGAAATTGGCTATGAGTTTATGACAGCGGTATGTGTACTTCAGCATGCACAATGTGGCTGTAGCTGAACTCGCTGCCCTAGCTTTGGTTACTGCCTGTCCCAAACTCTCCTACTTTTTGTCTCAAGAGCGGTCAGTCCATAGTACAGATTCTTCATGCACCAGGCTGAGATGCTGCTCGATTTCCCTGGGTTTGGCAGTTCCAGGTCCTGCTTTGTCTGATATTCTGCTGTTACTTTCTAGTTGTGTCCTCCGTTACTTGTCACCAGGCTCTGCTGGGTGAATGGTCTGGTAGTGTTTTTTTCCCCCAGGGTCTGTTACTCCCCCTCAGGTTCTTTTACTTACTCTGTACCAGGATTTAATGCTGCTCTCTGATACGTTCTCTGACACACTAATATTAGCTATACTTTGTTGCTGCTATACCAGTCTCTGGTTGCTGTGTAAGTGCGGTACAGAGCCTGCAGGTCCTGCCGCTGTCACTGTCTTCAGCTAGTAGGGGACAGATGGAGAGCAGCCAACAGGACCTGCTCCCTAATCAACTTGACATGGCGTCCAGCCAATAAAAATACTTTGTAGATAGAGTCTGTCTATGATTGGCTGAGAATAGTTCATTGTCATAATTGTACCTGTACCTATGTTCCTTTGTGTTCTATGCTTGACTACTCCTCTAGCCCTAGACTCAAGTTGTCTTGATTGTAAGACTACTTATTCATACGCAGGCACGGTACACAAATAAGGTTGCTTAATGGTCCCAGCATCACATAAAGAGAGAGCTCTCGCAGTAAGTAAAGAGTGTGGCTGTATTTATTATTCAAGCGCACGGCTGATTTTTAAAGCTGTATTATTTGTGGCAAAAATAAAATTTTCAGCCAGCAGGTCCTATTTGAGGCCAAAATACAATTAGCAGCCAGCAGGTCCTATCTGTATCAAAAATATTTTTTTTTAGCTAGCAACTGGTATTTTTTTTTTAGTTAGTTAGGTGACCACGTCACTTGGAATAAAATTAGAGGTAGCCCTTGCCTTACAAAAGTCTGCCCACCCCTGATGTATAGCATTGTTAACAACTGTCATGTAATGCTTCAGACACGTGCATGCTCCTTAGCCTACCTACCTACTTTTAAACAAAGATATAGAAAATGTGACAATAGAAGCAAGTTATAAACTTTATTAAAATTGTACACTCTATCATAAAATATTTTGGGTTTCATGACCCTTTAAGCACTTTAAAAAAGTTAAAATTATATAACAATATTACACACGCACACATATATAGATACATGCTCAGTGTATTACTATTTAAATATGAAACAAAGTCCTCAGTGGCATTGCCACAAAGAATAATTGGGGGGCACTTCTCTGAGGTTGTGGCTAAGCATGCCGTGTGCAACCGGGCAGGGTGTGTGCAGGGCAGGGCTTGGGGCATGCAACATAGAAGGCTGGTGGTAAGAAAAGCAGGGGGAAGGTTACGGTGGCTCTTGTGGTCTAAGAAAATGTTGTCACCAATATAATTGAATCTCTGACCTTTTTCATAGTGACAGAATGATGTTCATAGTGTGTTCTGGAGAAGACACTTAAATTAGTATGTCACACTCTCATAGTGTAACATCAGCTTTGAAAAAACACATATTTTCCTGCATGTATATACATTTACCAGTAGAGGGAGATAAAGATTTACAACATTACTATCAACATTCATTTAAATGTAAAACCTGGAATAGAAATATACCTGTGATTATAATCTCTTTTAAGGGTAAAGGGACAGTAAAGTCATAATTAAACTTTTTTTTTTTAATAATTTTTATTGAGGTTAAGAAATTGCAAACTTCGTACAGTAGTGTATACAGTCAACATAAACAACAGCTGTGTAGTACACACTAAACATTATTCTACAAGATATCACTGTAAATATAAAAAGAAACAAAATGATCACCTCTGATTTTTAATATTGATACCCCTATTAGTCGTTGTGAGTTCTAGCTTAGAATTCAGGTATATAAGAACAGACTTGAACAATCTAAATTATTGGAGTGTGTTGTAACAAGGACTTATTATGCAGTTCCGAAGCAACTGCCCTACCCAGATTACGGGGGCGGGGGTGTCAAGATCCCAGGGTTAGGCCCGCCGCCAAAGATCCTAACAGCCCAGATCAGGGTTCTAGGTTCCCTTAAACAATAATCTTGGTATCTTTGAATTCACCTAGATTAGTACAGTTAATAATAAGTTGTAATTATCAAAATGTCTAGATAGCCACTCTATTACACTATATATCCATTTATATATTTTCAAATAGAAAAAGTAAAGTCCCCAAAATTGGTTTTAGCACCCCCAAGAGACTATCTAACCAATCAGTGGCCCCTCACCCATACAAAAAAATTAGAAATAAAAAAAGAGAATTTTTCCTTTTGTTATATCCCTATGTAGAATTATGAACCCCTATGTGTTGTGATGGTGTTTTAGAGAGAGGGGTCCCCATTTTCCATTTTGCTATTTGTAATATAATAATACTTTTCAATTTCTTTTCAATTTCTAAAGGTTGAAACTCACACCTAACCCACATGAAATTAGAGGGGGCTTCGCTACAGTTACAGTTTTTAGCTACTAGGACTTTCACAGCATTCACATTAAAGGGACATGAACCCTACATATTTTCTTTCATGATTTAGAAAGAGAATGCATTTTTAAACATTTTTCTAATTTACTTCTATTATCTAATTTGTTTTATTCTCTTGACATTCTTTGCTGAAAAGCATATCTAGTAGCTGCTGATTGGTTGCTGCACATAGAAGCCTCATGTGATTGGCTCACCCATGTGCATTGCTTTTTCTTCAAAATAAGGATATCTAAAAAATGAAGCAAAATAAATAATAGAAGTAAATTGTAATGTTTTTTTAAATTTGTATTCTCTATCTGAATCATGAAAGAAAGATTTTGGGTTTAGTGGCCCTTTAAGTAAAACAATTTTAAATATGGTTTATATTTAATGTTAGGATGTTTATTCAGTAACCAAACTAAGGGCTTTAGAGTACATTGCATATTGAGAATCTTTCCAATTTCTTCTATAACCCCCAACCAGAAGGCGTGGATGGGAGAGTACCATCTCCACATGGGGGTTTTGTGACAACCTATGTGTCCACACCACCAACACACTTCTGCTGCATAATAGGTGATAATAGTTTCTTTGGAGTGTAATACCATTTATGCAATATTTTAAGTTAATTTCTAGCATATATGAAGAAATTGAGGATTTCATACTTTTAAATAATATGTGATGCCACCTTTGGATTTGTGATTATGGGTTCCATTAATCAATCTTTATATGCAGCTGTAGAGCTCTTGCAGTGAAGGCTTGCATTAATGAGCCTGCAGACAATAATTATGCGATGGTCTTTAGATTGTTGCTTCATAACCTCTCAGCCACCTCTGAGCTGGTGGTTTAAAATAACTCCAGACTAACCTGACTGGGTTGATTGACAGCTCCTACTAGCTCCTACTAGATTGATTGGTTGTGAAATTATAAAGGCAGGCAGGACAATGCTGCATGTTCATGTGACTTTTGGAACCTTTTCTGCCTGCCCAATGATAAAAGGAGTCCTATGTCTCACCATTAAATAATATAGGGCTCCAAGTGTATTCAATAAATTATATACAAGAAAAGCCTTTAGGAGTTACTCTCTATATAATAAACCATAACAACAAAACAAAAATTAAATAATAGGTTAGTAATAATGTATAAAAAGAAATCCACAACTGTCATGAGAATGGTCAACTTCTCTGAGGATGATGATCTGAAACACAACAACATAAAGACGCCAAATAGCCTAGTACAATTTTGACAGTCAGATATATACACACAATTAAGCAACTCACAAGTGGACAGCACCACCAAATGGTATATGTACTAAAGTTAACAGAAAATAAGTGAGGGCGTTAGAATGCTTAAGATATAATTCAAATATGTATTACAACACAAATGAAAATATAAAAGCTGTACAGCCTATCTATAACGTAAACAATATAGAGAATAAATAAAAAATAGGGACATCTCCCTTAGATAACTAAAACAGTGATGATAGAAAGGCCTAATGGTAAGCAGTGTGCAACGTATGTGTTACAAAAAAGTCAACAATATCAAAAGTATCATAGCCCAATATATGTGGAAGTTACAATATCTGGCTTTCATAAAGTGTATCACAGTGGACTCAACCACCTTATTTAAAGTGCAAATGTCCGATTACTCATCAACAATCAATGTGATCAAGTGGATATATTATCCAAATACATGAGATAGTACCTTTTGTCGGTTTGATACCTTAAAAACCTTGCAAACAAATGTAGTCTTGAAGACGCAGCAGCCCTGCTACTGTTGGGGAGTTTTCCTCCAACTGCGGTCTTACCCCACGTGACCAATAGCCTCTGACGTCACGGGTAAGCTCCTGGATATTCCTCTGTCAGTGATTGCGGCTGTCAATAGGTGGTCATTTCTGATTTACAGCAGCAAAGTATGATCTTGGCATTGGTGTATCTGTACAACTCCAGCTCTTAGTGCATAGGATGCAGGAGACTCAGATCTCTCTCTGATAATTTAAGTATCCTTAAAGGAACAGTATACACCTATTTTCATATTACTGCATGTAATAGACACTACTATAAAGAATAAGATGCACAGATACTGATATAACAATCCAGTATAAAACTGTTTAAAATTACTTAGAAGCTCTCAGTTTAGCTCTGTTGTAAAGGTAGCTGGAAAGCCCACTGCAAGTGGCAAATAAGACACTCCCCCTTCCCCCTTCTTTTGCATATGAAAAGACCCTTTACACAAACAGGAGAAAGCTGGAGTAGGTAGCTGACGGTATTCTCTTAAAACTTTGGGGCTTGGTTAGGAGTCTGAAAATCAGAGCAATGTTATTTAAAAATAAGCAAAACTATACATTAAAAAAAAACAACAACTTTATGGGCTATATAAATAAATAATCTACAAAACATTTATGCAAAGAAAATGAGTGTATAATGATAGAGTTCAGCAAATAGGGAAATTCCCAATAAAATAACCCGGGTTATAATACAGTGCTCCAATGTAGTTATATTATATATGACACAACTCCTGTATGCCTTAACTTCAATGTGCTTCACCCCCAGGAGGGCCTTATCAAGAATAAGTTAGGCATATGTGGGAATGACTTTTAAATGTCCTTCCAGCTTTTTGTTGGTCAATGTTTAATTGCACTTTTTTAAGGTGGATTCCACTTGTTTCTATGTGTCTCAATTTTTTAAGGTGGTAACTCTTTTGCCAGCATTGACTTGCCTATAGCATCTCTCCTTAGTAGACATATTAAAAACAGCATAATGAAAGTACAGAATAATATATAAACAAACTCAACATGTTCTAGTTATATCAAAACACTCATAGTGATTATTATGGAGCTTTTAGTAGAACCCTAAATAATAATATACAGACAATTTGATAATACTGTTTACTCAAAAATAAATGGTGATAGGTCTAACTCTTAGTTAAGACCTTTAGGAAATAGTATGTCAAACTTATAGATAAGCTCTGCTTCTTTGATAAGCAACCTCTTTTCAATATCCCCTCCCCATCCAATGTCTGAGTACCTTGTGAATACCCCAATATGTTAAATCCTAACTTTTCCTTTGTGTACTTCTTTAAAGTGCTTATATAGGTGTGTGTCTTCTACATTATTTCAATATTGCCTAAGTGCTCTCGTATTTTGTCTCTCAGACATCTTTTTGTCTCACCTAAATAAAATAAATTACATGTGCATTTTAAAATATAAATAATATTTTTGTGTGTACATCTAATTATCTCTTTTATTCTGTATTCTGCAGCTGTATTTGGGATCAATATCTTTTTTATTTTTGTACTATGCTGACAGGCTCTACAGGAATAACATGGAAAAAAACCTGCTATTTCAAAAGATACCAATGTTTCTTGATAATCTTTTTGATCAGACCCTGGTCTGTATTATAATCCGTTATAAAAGGCACTTTTATAAAATCTGTAGTTATTTTGGTTTTATCTTTGTAATTTAAAAATTATTATCTTTCTGTGTTTTTAGCTTTTGTAATGGCCTCATTGATATTTTCTTCTTTATTCCCTCTTGCATTCAATATTTCTGCTAGTAATGCTACCTGCCCTTCAAAATCCTCTATTGTAGAGCAGTTTTTTCTTATACGGAGACATTGGCCTATAGGTATATTTTCTTTCCAGGCGTTTAGGTGGCAGCTCTCTGCATGTATGTAGTTGTTTAAGTCCACACTCTTAAAGTGTGTTTTAGTCTCAAGTTGTTTGCCCATCACCATAATCTCCAGGTCTAGGAAGATAGCTGAATTTTGACTTTAATTATAGGTGACATAAATTTTCAGAGTTGTTATTCATTTTTTCAAACATTTTAATTAGATCTATTTCTGATCCTCTCCATATAATCAGAAGGTCATCTATATATCTCTTGTAGAGTACGAGGTTTGCACAATAGCTGTTTTCCCTGAAGAAATTTTCTTCCCAACTGCCCATAAATAAGTTGGCATAGCTAGGCGCAAACCTTGTACCCATCGCTGTACCTTCAGTTTGGAGAAAACAATTTCCGTCAAAGGAGAAGAAATTATGTTCAAGTATAAATGTTATATTATCAATAATAAATTTTCTATGTATATGTTTCATCTTTACATTTTTCTTTAGAAATTTTTCTACTGATTCAATACCCTTTTTGTGATTGATTACAGTATATAGAGGGAGTGCAGAATTATTAGGCAAGTTGTATTTTTGAAGATTAATTTTATTATTGAACAACAACCATGTTCTCAATGAACCCAAAAAACTCATTAATATCAAAGCTGAATAGTTTTGGAAGTAGTTTTTAGTTTGTTTTTAGTTATAGCTATTTTAGGGGGATATCTGTGTGTGCAGGTGACTATTACTGTGCATAATTATTAGGCAACTTAACAAAAAACAAATATATACCCATTTCAATAATTTATTTTTACCAGTGAAACCAATATAACATCTCAACATTCACAAATATACATTTCTGACATTCAAAAACAAAACAAAAACAAATCAGTGACCAATATAGCCACCTTTCTTTGCAAGGACACTCAAAAGCCTGCCATCCATGGATTCTGTCAGTGTTTTGATCTGTTCACCATCAACATTGCGTGCAGCAGCAACCACAGCCTCCCAGACACTGTTCAGAGAGGTGTACTGTTTTCCCTCCTTGTAAATCTCACATTTGATGATGGACCACAGATTCTCAATGGGGTTCAGATCAGGTGAACAAGGAGGCCATGTCATTAGATTTTCTTCTTTTATACCCTTTCTTGCCAGCCACGCTGTGGAGTACTTGGACGCGTGTGATGGAGCATTGTCCTGCATGAAAATCATGTTTTTCTTGAAGGATGCAGACTTCTTCCTGTACCACTGCTTGAAGAAGGTGTCTTCCAGAAACTGGCAGTAGGACTGGGAGTTGAGCTTGACTCCATCCTCAACCCGAAAAGGCCCCACAAGCTCATCTTTGATGATACCAGCCCAAACCAGTACTCCACCTCCACCTTGCTGGCGTCTGAGTCGGACTGGAGCTCTCTGCCCTTTACCAATCCAGCCACGGGCCCATCCATCTGGCCCATCAAGACTCACTCTCATTTCATCAGTCCATAAAACCTTAGAAAAATCAGTCTTGAGATATTTCTTGGCCCAGTCTTGACGTTTCAGCTTGTGTGTCTTGTTCAGTGGTGGTCGTCTTTCAGCCTTTCTTACCTTGGCCATGCCTCTGAGTATTGCACACCTTGTGCTTTTGGGCACTCCAGTGATGTTGCAGCTCTGAAATATGGCCAAACTGGTGGCAAGTGGCATCTTGGCAGCTGCACGCTTGACTTTTCTCAGTTCATGGGCAGTTATTTTGCGTCTTGGTTTTTCCACACGCTTCTTGCGACCCTGTTGACTATTTTGAATGAAACGCTTGATTGTTCGATGATCACCCTTCAGAATCTTTGCAATTTTAAGAGTGCTGCATCCCTCTGCAAGATATCTCACTATTTTTGACTTTTCTGAGCCTGTCAAGTCCTTCTTTTGACCCATTTTGCCAAAGGAAAGGAAGTTGCCTAATAAGTATGCACACCTGATATAGGGTGTTGATGTCATTAGACCACACCCCTTCTCATTACAGAGATGCACATCACCTAATATGCTTAATTGGTAGTAGGCTTTCGAGCCTATACAGCTTGGAGTAAGACAACATGCATAAAGAGGATGATGTGGTCAAAATACTCATTTGCCTAATAATTCTGCACTCCCTGTAGCGATGGTACATAGCAGGTGGCTATTATCATATCATCTTCCCATTTTAGTGCATTCGAGATATTGAGAATCTGTGTGGAATCCCTTAAATGGAAGTCTAGGTTTTTTACATGTTGTTGTAGAAATGTATCCACATACAGTGAGAGATTTGCAGAGATAGAATTTATGCCAGAGATGATAGGCCTACCGGGGGAGTTTATAAGGTCCTTATGGATTTTTGGTAAAAAATAAAAGATTGGTATCTTACGGAATTTTGGTGTTAGAAATTGTAATTCTTTGGGGGGCGGAGTTAACCGCTAGAGTGAGAGGACGTGTATTTTGGAGCTCCTCACTGTTTACCTGATAAACTATACTAAAATTAGTTAAAATTGGAGAATTGTGAATAATCTTTTGGAGGAATCCCCTCTCTAAAGATATCAGGAACCTGTTGACCTAAATTTGGAGAAGCAATTCTAACTAAGTGGCCGGAGACCGGGGAGAAGCGAGCCACTCCATAGTAATTAATAAACCTTGTGGCTTCTCGTCTACCAGGAGGCTGAGAGATCTAGGTCGGCTGTACAGTCACACTCCGGAGGGTCGGGGCTCCGCTCTGGAGCGATATAATCCCAGGTACCAATAAGGCTAAAGATCCTACCGCTAAGAGGGCACTTGGACATCGGTAACGTCTGCGGCCGACTTTGATCAAGATCGCCTTCCGGCGACTCTCAGTTCCCTGAGTCTGAATTATTTTGGGGCTTCGATTCAACGTGCTGGCCAACAGAAAAGAGTATTAACAAGGAGCGGAGTTCATGAGTTTGTATGTGCGCCACTTGGGCCTTGCCGTGAACACCCGCCATCTTCCCTGCTATTTATTCTCAGCTCCGCACGACAACGGAACTACAAGGAGGGTAAGACCTTTGCCTGTAAGCTTGAAAATACACAGTTTTATTGGAAGAGTTATATACATTGTTTTTTTGTGAACTTTGAGGCCTCTTTACAACCTAGAGTTACTGGGACTAGGAGTGGAAGTGAGACTATACATATACCGCTAGCTAAAGCACCTCTTGCATCACTTATTTCAGGCCTGTACCCCACAAGAAACACACAGGGCTAACTTTTTGCTGCATATCTCAGGTGCAAAGATATCGTGAAACTGAGAGACTACCAAGCTCATTCATGCTATCTGGGTCCTGCTGGAACTATTGGGATATAAGACTAAACGTTTATTTGCTGGCACTTTTTGCTGCTGATAGTATTGAATATCTCTGTGACTTTAACTGATATAAAAGAGGCTAAAACCTTCTATACAGCTAGCAGGGTTCTGCTTTAACGTATCTCAGCTGAATATACACTAAGAGAAAAGTTCACTCGGACATTAATAGAGACTTTGAAATCTACCTTATAAATCTCACAAGATCAGCTTTGTGATTAGAAAAATTGAAACCATGAGGTCCTTAACACTCCAATGGCTCCTGATAGATATGTATTAACCTGATGGGTCTATAAGGCCGGGGCATTCAGCTGCATTCTGCTAGTAAACAACTGGTGTAAACAATTACAATACCCTGTAGTGAGATCCCTGTGACACTGTCAACCACTGACCCATATCTGGAGAGGAGTTGCCTTTATCATGCCACAGGGGACTAGAAGAAAAACCGTTAACCCCTCTGAATACAAGAAATCTGTGGCTGATCACTTTAAAGCTAAACCTAATACAGAGAAAAATATGGCTAGCTCTAGTACTCTTCAACAACAAATTGCTAAAGATATCTGTGTGGAAGACATCTCTGGTGAAGATAATAGCCTGTCTGACATTATGGCTTCTGATATAGTTTCTACCCTCACTCAGAGGCTGAACTCTTTACAGGAGACTCTCACTAAAGCTATCAAAGGTTCGGCTGCGGACCTAAGAAAAGACATTGGTGCCATCAGTGAGCGCATCGACGTTCTCGAGAGGAAACAAGAAGACTTGGCGGTAGAGCAAGGAAATCTAGCTAATCACTCGCAAGTCTTAGTTGATATGTTGGACACTATTGAAACAAAAATGGCCGACATGGAAGACCGTTCCCGTAGGAACAACCTACGATTTCGAGGTATTTCTGAAGATATCTCTCAGTCTGACTTGTGCAAATATATATCTGAGCTATGTGAGCTGCTACATCCTCCGGGATTTCCTAATGAAACACTGGTGGACAGGGTGCACAGGCTCCCTAGAGGGAAAAAGGTCCCAATGGAAAAACCAAGAGATGTAATTGCCAGATTTCATTTTTTCACTTACAAGGAGCAAATTCTCAGGGCAATGTTCCAGCGGCCCACCTTACCTCAGAAGTTTGACTCTATACAAATCTTCCCTGATCTGTCTCAGTATACTGTTCAAAAGAGAGGTTCTTTCCGGGAAGTTACCAAGGCACTGAGACAGATGGGAGTGAAATACAGGTGGGGATACCCCACTAAGTTGCTGATACAAAAGGATGGCCGATTCTACTCAGCTGACACTCCAGATAAGGGCCAACTTCTCCTTAAGGGATGGTCTATGCATAACAAGTACCAAGAAGAGCCCAGCCCTTCTGGGCCTGATGATCCGGAACGTAGCTCTACTTCCTCAGCGGTCCTAAGAGCGGCTGCATTTGAATGGAGACTCATGCCGCAAAGATCGGCACCCCCGAAGAGACAGAGTTTTGCCACTGACCAATTGCCACCAGTCAACTCAGATGACCCTGCAGAAGACAATGACTGATAAGTATAATTTTGTTGTTGATACACTTGGTACAGAAATGCATGTCACTCCAGAAAACCAGGGAGCTAATCCCTAACAACAAGCTTGTATCCACTGTTGCCCTTATGAACAGAATCCCCTGGGTTCATAAATTTAATGTTGACTCCACCTCTTGGGATGAGCATGAATGATAAATAAATAAATGATAAATAAATTTTCTCACAGGCCTAAAATCATTTTGAAGCCCTTTTGACGGCTTGATACCAGATGTACTTTCTAATAACTTGTTTGCAGCTATTTTTATTAGCACATTAATATGTATTGGTTGTACTGATGGAGGACGGGCTATAGACGCCCAGATGCGCTGGATATACAACAAACTTACTGTGTTTTTTTGTTCTAGGTCGTTCATGATATAATGTGTTACTTTAAACATATTTGTGATATATTGACATTGTACTTAACCTGAAGAAATGCTTTATTTTTGACAGATTAAGTTCCAGGATGTTTGGTTTCTTGTCTCATGGAACCAGAGAGTAGGACACAATACTCATTCTTATAAATACTAGCCAAGTATATGGTACCTAAAATGTTTTTACACTTGTTATATATCCTAGGTCTTAGAAGGTGTACATTGTGGTTCATATAATAATGTGTAAAGGCTATAGCCATAAGGTATGGTTCCTGGAAGTTCAGTTAAATTTTGCTAGACTTACCTGATATCAATACACTGCCCGATGACTCATTTCATCTAGTCTAGGAAGGTCTGTATATTTGTTAATGGATTAATATGTAAATGCTAGAACCATGAGTTACGGTCCCTAAGAGCTTTTCTCTATGGGCAAATAGCTAGACCCATTGTGCAGTTATGTTTCAAGCGCTTCACTACATTGTCTGATGCTTAATTAGACCTTACATTTATGCACAATGTTTCTAATTTATCTAGATGCATTATTGAAACGAGCATGCATTAGGACACTCACTTACAGGTTTAACTCAATATGTTTTAATTTATAAGCTCTAGATCTCTAGACTCTTCAGGTTAAATTTTTCTTTTTTTTTTTTTTATGAAGGTTCAGTTTGGGTTGCAAGTTAGATATAAAGTGACATGCTGGTATTGAGATATAAGAGGGCTGTTAGGATTATTTGTTATGCCTGGTTAGATCAACAGATCTCAAGTTAAGTCCATAATATAGTAAGTTCACCATCATTATAGTATTAATGGCAACATTCTGATATTAGGCCAATACAAGACTAGACAGCTTTTAATCTGGTTCTAATACACAACCCTATTTATGAGAGATTAGCCTGTTCTAGCCCGAAAGCTGCATCAGATTTTACATAATCTCTGTAGTAAAAGGGGAATAATATTTTGGATAGGTCTTCATTATGCTAGATGTATTTTTGGCCTGTTATTATGCTAAAAGTTATATCCACCCAATAGCTTATGGTTTAGTTCTAAGGTATTTATTTAATTATTTGATGTGTTTATCCGGCTGGATTTATGTTAAGCCTGCCTTTAGTTCAGAGTTATCTCTTTCTGATAGATCCAATAGGAGGATGATGTCATCAAATGATCAGAATAGAAAGTGATAGTTTTACGGGCTCTCACTGGGACCCCACGAGATTGAGGGAGAAGGTGAGAGGTTTGCCCCCCTATATGGTTTATGCGTTTCTGGCCAGGTGTGCCATGCCAGTTGTTTCTTATGTCTTTGATTTTCTCCCTGTGTATTAGGCTGTGCCCCGGCCTAGACCCGTATTAGTCTACAAGTATCATCACCTACAGATTGTAGGAAATATCCCCCCCCCCCGGGTAAAACCTAGGCTTACTAGAGGTAAGCAAGAGAACACAGATTCCATCGCTAATTTTTTTTGTTTTTAGATTATTATATATTACACTGTTTCTAAAGTGACTACAACCGAAATCTAAATAGAGACGATCCCGGAGCATAGGTAAGAGGTTATAATTTTTCTTGCCTAGTTTCATATTCCTTAACCCCCCACCCATCTTCTGCCCTACCTTCCTTCCCTTTTCCCAACCCCTTTTTTTTTTTTTTTTTGTGTTTGTTTGTGTGAACGTAGAAAAGCCCAACAAATGGATTCTAGTCTCAAATTTGCTTCCCTAAATACTAAGGGACTGAATTCACCCTGCAAAAGAAGCTTATTACAGTCGTTTCTAAAAAAGCTTCGTTGCGATGTGTCTTTCTTACAAGAGACACATTGGGCAGCTACTAAAATTCCAAATTTAAAATTCAAACAATATCCAGAAATGTTTCATTCAATGCACCAGGAAAAGAGTAGAGGGGTATCTATCTGTATTAGCAAGGAGGTGGCCTTCCAGCGAATACACGTGGAAACTGACCCAGAGAGTAGGTTTCTGATACTGGTCTGCAGACTTAACTCACGACTATACACTTTGGTTAATATATACGCCCCTAATCAGGGACAGATAAAATTCTTGCGCAAAATACTGAATTTTGTGGACAACTTAAAACAGGGTACGTTGGTGCTAGGTGGAGATTATAACCTTGTGTGGGATCCACAAATCGACAAAAAGACCCCAAGAGATAAGGGACTTGATCAGTACTCCCTATCTACGGCCCCTAAATTTCAAAGCCTCATCCACCAACACTCTCTATATGATGTTTGGAGGGCATGTCACCCTGAGTCTAGAGACTATACTTACTTTTCATCTCCCCATCGATCCTATTCGCGACTAGATTACTTTTTCGTGGATTCTTGGACCATGAACCAGGTCTTAAATTCTCGTATTTACAGTTGTCCATGGTCGGACCATGGCGCTATAATAATGACAATCAGAGGTGATGAGTCGAACCTCGTTAGACCGACGTGGAAACTTCCTAAATTTCTATGGGAGGATGTTTCCTTCCTACCAGAATTGATGGAAGAGATAGATACATTTTTGGAATCTAACCCGGTGAACCAAACGTCCCACCAAATTAGATGGGCTGCTATGAAGGCTTACATTAGAGGATTTTGCATTGCAAAAGCATCTCGACTAAGGAAAAACTGGGGTGCTCCCCTGGGTAAGCTGACCTGCGAACTAAGGGCTAAAGAAGTGCAAAATAAAAGGACTCCCACTACTGATCTGTCCGCAGAAATTCTAGATCTGAAAGCTCAAATTAAAAATTTAGAACTAGAAAAAATTAAATTGGCATTTGATAGATTTAAAACTATTATGTACTCTAAGAGTAATAGAGCGGGTGCTATGCTAGCGAACAAATTAAAACAGCAGACGGCAGCCTCTAGGATTCCATGTCTTTATCTGGATGGAAAGAAAGTGTATGCGCCAGAGGATATAGGGAAGGCTTTTGCGGATTATTACAAACAGCTATATAACATTAATTCTTCAGAAAATATCCAAAAGGTGACATCAGGAGAAATATCCTCCTTTCTAGAGACACTAAATTTGTCCTCATTATCAGAGGAGGATAGTGATAAGTTATCAGAACCTTTCAATGAGATAGAGATAGGACAAGTGGTCAAGCAATTAAAGAACAGTAAAGCTCCGGGCCCGGATGGGTTCCCGGGACAATTTTATAAAAAGCTACATACACAGTTAAACCCTTTGTTGGGCCAGGTATTTAATGAAGTAAGCTCAAAAGGTCAGATTCTCGAAGAATTTTTGGAAGCAACCATCATTGCTATCCCTAAGCCGGGAAAAGATCCCTCTTACTGTTGCAATTTCCGACCTATTTCCCTAATTAACGCGGATACAAAAATATACTCTAAATTGGTGGCAGACAGATTGGCATCTATGCTGCCGACTTTGATTGATGTGGACCAAGTAGGTTTTGTCAAGGGCCGGCAAGGCCCAGACAATATGCGGAGATTGATCACCATTTTTTCAGAAGCACAAAGAACTGGGGTTTCCCTGATGGCCCTGTCACTTGATGCTGAAAAAGCATTTGACAGGGTCAGATGGGATTACCTATGGGAGGTCTTGAAGGCGTTTGGATTTCCACCGGGAGCCATCAATATGATAAGGGTCCTTTACTCAAATCCTAGTGCGAAGGTGAGAGGTTTGGGATTTTGTTCCCCGGCAATCTCTATCGCGAACGGAACTAGGCAGGGGTGCCCGCTGTCTCCCCTGATATTTGCCCTGGCTATGGAGCCATTAGCGGAAGCAATTAGGAAGTCATCTGAGATAGAAGGTCTACTCATGGGTCCTAGACAGGAAAAGATAGTCCTTTATGCGGATGATGTTACCCTTCTGCTCACGAACCCTGTCTACTCCCTACCAGCAGTTTTTACTTTGCTGGAAAAATTTGGTTCGCTTAGTCATTACAAGGTAAACTTCACCAAAACTGAAGCATATTGTATCAATGTGCCCCCGGAACAGGTGTCGGGCTTACAACTGAAGTACAAATTTCAGTGGTCAAGGGAGTCTATTAGACACTTAGGTGTCCAACTGAGTGCTGACGTGGACAAAATGATAAAATTAAACTTCAACGCTTTAATCGCAGAACTGAAAGTGTTAACGAATAGATGGGACTTTAGGGAGATCTCGTGGTTAGGAAGAGTAGCTACAATAAAAATGTCCCTACTTCCTAAGGCCCTTTACCTGTTTCGGTGTATACCTCTGAATATTCCACATGCTATATTACAGCATATACACCAAATCTTCTCCAGATATGTCTGGATGCAGAAAACCCCGCGCAAAAGCCACAAAACTTTACAAAGAGAATTCTCAAAAGGTGGAATCTCCCTGCCTAATGTGTTTCTATACTATGAGGCAGCTAGACTATCACAGATCACAGCCTGGTGTCCGGGTTCGGAGAAGCCAGGATGGTATAGATTGGAGGAACTTTATGTACCCCCAGGCCTGGATCTTCCAGGTACCTTATGGGTCCCAAGCTACAAACCATTAGTAGCTAAGATTGCTAATCCCATCGTCCAACAAAATATTCGCTTGTGGCACGAGCTTAGACATCATAAGGACATTGCTCCACATCCCTCCCCCATACATCAGTTAAGGGGCTTGATGTGGGATCTTCCCAATATTCATGGGAAATTCTGGACAGATAACCAATTCACTGTAGTTGAGCAGCTCTTCTTCAATAATAGACTATTAACAGTCCCTCAGGTCACTGATTCTCTGGAATGTCCCCCACTCTGGTTCCACTTTGAATGCCGTAGGATACTCAGCTTGCTGGGTTCCTGGCAGTTTGACACTCATGGCCTCAGGCCATACTTGAAGTGGGAAGAGAGATGGATGGGCGGTTTGGCGACATACAAACCTCTCTTGTTTCATTATAAGGCCCTGCTAGGAGATCATTCTATGGGTCTCCCCGGACAGATTAAGATGTGGTGTACAGACCTGGAAATGGCTATCTCAGACTCAGAGCTGGGGACAGCGGTGATTCTAACAAAAAAGACTATTCATTGCGTGACAATTTTTCGAAGGATACATAAAACTTATGTTGAGATGGTATAGAGTTCCCACTAGACTCTCTAAGATGTTTGAAGGGACCACAACAGCATGCTGGAGACTATGCGGCGGGATTGGCTCTGATGCTCATATTTGGTGGACATGTCCTAAGATCTGCAACCTATGGAAAGATGTTGAAGTGCTCTTGCATTCCTTGAATATTGATATTCAATTAACACCGAGATGCGCTCTTTTCCATGTGTTTGCTGGGGGGCTACCTAGATATACGAAACAACTGGCAATATATACCGTTGCTGCAACCAAGTTATGTATTGCTAGAGCATGGAAACAAACTGAACCACCCTCACTTTCTGCTGTCTGCGAGGTAATACAGTACCTGGCCAAAATGGAAAAATTTGCCTATAGTTCTTTGGAGAAACTGGAGGACTATTGGATGATCTGGTCGGACTGGTTTCAAAATCAGTAAAATGGATATAGCTACAATTGTATGAATGTATTGGCTTCCTACCTTCCTCTTATTTTTTTATTTTTTTTTTCTTCTTCATACCCCCTTCCCCTTTCTCCCTTTGGAATCCCCTCCCCCTTCCACCAATGACTCCTTGATTTCCTTCCCCATCCCACCTTATGCTCCTCTTACCATATGACTTAATAGGTTAGATATAATTTAGGGATATGTTACAATGAACCGGATTAATAGGCATGATACTAACCATAAGAAGCAAGAAAATTTTATTCAATTCACTAAAAGTGTAAATAACAAGCCGGAGATTCTTAATTGTTTTCAGCATATATACATGATCTTTATTATGTACTTATATATATGTTATTTCACACATTGTACAACTATAATGAATGTAATATTGTGGTTTTTTGTTTTTCTCCTCATACTGTCATGTATTGAAATTTCACTGGCTGTAACACCTGTTATATTATTTTCAATAAAAGAAAATTAAAAAAAAAAAAAAAAAAGAAATTGTAATTCTTTTATCATTTAGGACTTTTTTACCTTCCTTCAGTAATCTATTAAGTATTGCCGTGAATTTATTTGTGGGATATATATCCAGTTTTTTATATGTTTTCTAATCATTTAATAATCTGTTGGCTTCTATCTTATATTTCTCAGTATCACTTTATCTGCTGGCTTTATCATGACTTGTGATTTTTTTTGTTAATTACTAATAGTTTCTCTCTCTTTTTTACTAAAGTTTTGTATCACCAATTTTGGTGGATTACATCTTTTTAAATCCTTTAAAACCAATTGTTCAAAAGTGTTCAGATTACTGCCTTTTGCATGGACTGGATAGAACCTAGATTTGGGCCTGAGATTAGTGTGTTGAGTGCTGTCTGCCTGGTAATCTGTTGTGTTCAATTGTTTCTCTAATGGGTTTTTCATGAAAAGTTCTAACAAACTTTTTCACGTGGATATGTGTGTTGAATTTATTCATTCTGGATGTGGGTGCATATGCAAGACCAAGATTTAGCACTTTTCTCTCTTCCTCTTTCAAGGTTTTCTTACTAAGATTGAAGATACTTTGGCTGGAATTTTTTATATCCATCTTTTTGCCTTGTTTTGTGAGTCTACTTACCCTCTTTCCTCTAGTGCTCTTTTTTATCTTGAATTTAATTCCTGATCTTGTCTGTTTAAATCCCTTGATGTGCCCTCCTTTAGAGGGCTGCCCCCTAAAAAAGCTTTCTCATCAGAGGTTAAATTACCCTCCAAATTGTTATAGTTTCTTAATGGTTCAAATCTATTATGTGTAGGAATTCTCCATTCCATGTTTACCTGCCTTGGACTTTCTCATCTTCTATTATATGTGTGTCTATGATTCTTCCATTCGGTGTTGTTAAAAATTGGAATCATTTCTATGTTATGTTGGCTGATAGGTGGGGTTATAATTCCCCCTTTCATGGTTCCTATAAAAACCCTCTATATTGTAATTGTTGTATCTATAGTTTTGGCTATTCGAATATCTCAAATAAGTTTTATATCTGTTATTATTCTATATCTCTTATTCTGAACTTCAACCCATGATGAGATTCTCTCTCTATTAACCTGATTGTTCATCAGTCTTGCCTGATTTGGATTTGTTGTTTTATCCCCTGAATTTGGTTGTTTAGTATTATCTTCCATATCTCTTTTCATCTTCCCCCATTTTGTTCTCAGTAGATCTTTATTTAAATTATTTAACTTGTCAATAATTACTTTTTGTCTTTCTTTGTACTCTGTTTCATTTCTCCTTTCCTTTAATTTTTCTTTAATTTCTAAGATTTCTGTCTCTGTGTGAAACAAAGTTTCTTTCTTAGAGTGTTTTAGGATTTCTATTAGGTCATTATTAGATGCTTTTTTTAGTACTTCTGTCACGCTCGGCCGCTGGGAAGCTCCGGCGGTCCTCTCTGTGTGCTTGATTAGCATGTAGTCTGAGCCACCCCTTCCTGATGATGTCACTACCAGGCTTTTTATTCTGGGCTTCCTGTTTCTTCAGTGCCCGTTTGTTTGTTCCTCTTTGTGGCTCCTGTGAGGATTTCGCTGTGGAAACTCTCTAACTGCTGATTTTCTGTTGCCAAACTCTGCAACGACTGACTATGCTGGGTTAACCCTCAAACTTCCTGATAACCTGTTGCCAAACACTGCAAGTACTGTTTATTCTGTGAATCTCTCAAACTGCATGTTAACCTGTTGCCAAACTCTGCAAGTACTGTTTATTCAGTGTAACCTTCAAACTGCTTGATATCCTGTTGCCAAACACTGCAAGTACTGTTTATTCTGTGAAACTCTCAAACTGCATGTTTACCTGTTGCCAAACTCTGCAAGTACTGTTTATTCAGTGTAAACCTTCAAACTGCTTGATATCCTGTTGCCAATCTCTGCAAGTACTGATTAATCTGTGTTAACCTTCAAACTACCTGATATCCTGTATTCTAACTCTGTAAGTACTGACTATTCATTATTAACCCTCAAACTGCCTGATAACATGTTGCCAAACTCTGCAAGGACTGACTACACAGTGTTAACCCTCAAACTACCTGATATCTTGTTGTCTAACTCTGCAAGTACTGACTATTCAATATTAACCTTCAAACTGCCTGATAACCTCTTGCCAAACTCTGCAAGCACTGACTACACAGTGTTAACCCTCAAACTGCGTGATAACAAGTTACCTCTTCCTGCATTATTAACTGTTTCTTGTTTTACCCTTCCTCTGTCTGAGTATAAGTGGACTATCCCTGCTTTCCTGATTCTGTGGAAGACATTTCCTGAAACCAGTTCCTTACTCAGAAGTCTATTTGGCTGATTTCTTGAATTACTTTGGACTCAGGCTAACTCTGCTCCATATCGTGAGTACATTGTTTTTTAGAGGTTGTCGTGGGGTCACGTCCTGGATTAAACTCAGAGTGCAAGGGTGTTGTTTAAGTTCGCCCTAGCATTTGGGTCTTCTTCTGGACATTTCCTAACCTGACAGTACAAACGGGCCATAATATAGACCCTGATGAGTTATCCAGGGCTGTCGCTCTACAAGGGCAACTTCTAGGAAATCATTTTGCTCATTTGCAATCTTTGGATTCCAAGCTTGACCAGATTACTGCTCTGCTACATAACCTCTCCGCTCCTTCTCAAGCTACGGCGACTCCTGCTGCAGCTGCTACTAGCTCCAATGCTGTCTTTAACCCTCGTAAACTTGTTGGACAGTATATACCACGAATCCCACTTCCAGATAAATATGACGGTAATCCTGAAGAATGCCGTGGATTCCTTAATCAATGTCGTTTACACTTCAGTAACAATCCTCAAGTTTTTTTCCAATTCTACTTCCAAAATCACCTTTATTATATCCCTCATGAAGGGTAAGGCTCTAGCCTGGGTGTCTCCTCTTTTAGAGAAGAATGATCCTTTATTACAGGATGTGGAATTATTTGTGTCCATTTTTACTTCTGTTTTTGACAAGCCTGGGAGGTCTGCAGCTGCAGAGGCAGGATTGTTGTATCTGAGACAGGGATCCCTTTCGGTAGCTCAATATGCTATTGAATTCAGGACTTTAGCCGCAGAAACTGATTGGAACCATGGAGCCTTATGGGCAGCCTTTCGCAAGGGACTTTGCGAATGCCTTAAGGATGAACTTGTATTTTGGTAACTCCACGATTCATTGGAAGGTCTTATCAATTTGTGTATTACTCTTGACACCCGGCATTCTGAACGTCTTCAGGAGAGAGATAGGAATCGGAGATCCTTTGTTAAATCTTCTTTTCGTCCTCCTATTCTAACCTCAAGTCTGTCTAATAATAATTCCCAATATCCTGAGTCTGGAACCCATGGAAGTAGGAGCTATTAAATTGTCAGAAGCTGAACACCATAGAAGGCGTACTCTTGGATTATGTCTGTATTGTGGTACAAAAGGACATTTACTGAAGGACTGTCCTATCTGGCCAGTAAAAGCCAAGGCTTAACTTTTAATAGAGGGACAGAGTTAAGCCAGAATCCCATGTCTTCCCTCAATTCTAAACTTTTTGTTCCTGTAACTATCACTTTTGGAAACACCAAGTTTCGAGCTCAAGCCCTCATTGACTGCTGGAGTTTTCATTGATTCAAACTTTGCTGACTCTCTCAGGATTCCTATTCAAGCCAAGAAACAGTTAATTAAGGTAACCACTGTTAGTGGACAGCCTCTAGGTTCTGGTATCATACAAAATTCTACCATTCCTCTTCTTTTGTCTGTGGGCATACTCCATTCTGAAATTTTTCGTTTTGACGTCATCACTTCTCCCCACATACTGTTGATTCTGGGGTTACCTTGGTTGCAGCTTCATGATCCATTCTTCTCATGGTCTAAAGGAGAACTTATTTCCTGGGGAACTACCTGTTTCAAACATTGCCTGCAAAATCCCTCAAAACCATCTTGTCCTGTCGTAGCTATGGTGGAAGTTCCTGATTCATTGCCTAATTACTATCATGCCTTTAGTGATGTCTTTTCTAAAAAGGAGGCTGAGACGTTACCTCCACACTGGATATTTGAATGTCCTATCGAATTGTTTTCAGGACAACTTAGCCAGAGGATTTATTCGTCCTTCCTCATCACCTGTGGGTGTGGGTTTTTTCTTCATTGGGAAAAAATATGGAGGTCTCCGTCCCTGTATCGATTATCGGGCCTTGAATCAGATTACTGTCAAAAACAGCAATACTCTGCCGCTCATTCCTGAGTTATTTGATCATCTTCAAGGTGCTTCTATTTTTTCCAAGCTAGATCTCCGTGGGGCCTACAATTTGGTCAGAATCCGTAAAAGAGATGAATGGAAGATGGCATTTTAACACTAGATTTGGTCACTACGAGTATCTAGTAATGCCATTCGGATTGTGCAATGTACCAGCAGTATTTCAGCACTTTGTTAACGAAATCTTCAGAGATTATCTAAATCAATTTGTTATCATTTATCTCAATGACATTCTGATCTATTCCAAAACATTACAGGAACATGTACATCATGTAAGACTGGTACTTTAGAGGTTACGAGACAATTCCCTGTTTGCTAAATTGGAGAAATGCTCTTTTCATCAGACTTCCATTCCCTTTTTGGGTTATATCATTTCAGAATCAGGTTTTGAGATGGATCCTGCTAAACTTTCGGCTATCAAGGACTGGCCCAGACCAACTACTCTCAAATCCCTGCAGAGGTTTCTTGGCTTTGCCAATTACTATAGAAAGTTTATTAAGAACTTTGTTGACATCACGTCTCTGCTCACTTCTCTTACTAAGAAAGGGCAAAATTGTAAGAACTGGTCCACTTCGGAAGTACAGGCTTTTGAAACGCTAAAATCAGCATTTTCTTCTGCACCTCTTCTCAGTCATCCAATTCCTGATCTCCAGTTTATTTTGGAGGTTGACGCTTCTTCTATAGCAGCTGGAGCTGTTCTCTCCCAACGTGATCCGACTACCAGCAATATACATCCTGTGGCGTTCTTTTCGAAAAAATTAAATCCTGCCGAGTTAAATTATGATATGGGCAATAAGGAGCTTTTGGCTATAAAATTAGCTTTGGATGAATGGAGGCATTGGTTAGAGGGTACCAGTCAACCTTTTTTCATTCTGACACATCATAAGAATCTTTTATACCTCCATAAAGCTACTCGTCTCAATCCTCGTCAGGCTCGGTGGGCCTTGTTCTTCTCCAGGTTTAATTTTGTACTTTCCTATGTTCCTGGTTCAAAAAATTCCAAGGCAGATGCTTTATCTAGGCAGTTCCAATCTTCTGAGCCTTCTCCTTTGGATTCTGAACCTATACTACGTCCAGTCAAAGTTTTGGCTCAAGTATCCTCTTTTCCAGTACAGGCTTTACATGCTGCTCAAGTCCAGGTACCATCTTCTTGCAAACTACCTTCTGGTATCCTGTATGTACCCAAAGGATTACGTCTTAAGCTTCTACGTTGGGCTCACAACAACATTTCAGCAGGTCATCCTGGAGTAACTAATACTTTGTGGAAACTGAAGCAGCATGTTTGGTGGTCCACTATGAGGAGGGATGTTAAGGATTCTATTGCTGCTTGTAGTTCTTGTGCTTCAAACAAACAATCTTCTCATCGACCGTTTGGTCTATTACACCCTCTTCCTATTCCTCATTACCCTTGGTCTCACTTATCCATGGACTTCGTTACAGATCTTCCTGTTTCTGCTGGAAATACTACCATTTGGGTAGTGGTGGATCGGTTCTCCAAGTCTGCTCACTTCATACCTCTTCCAGGCTTGCCTTCAGCTCAAAGACTTTCTGAACTGTTTGTTCTACATATATCTCGTTTACATGGTTTTCCCACTGACATAGTCTCAGATCGCGGAGTTCAATTTGTTTCCAAGTTTTGGAGGTCTTTTTGTAAGCACTTCGGAATCAACATATCTCTTTCTTCACATCATCCTCAATCCAATGGACAGACTGAGCGTGTAAATCAAGCCTTGGAATCTTTTCTTAGACATTATGTAGACCATCACCACTCCAACTGGTCTCAGTTATTGCCTTTGGCGGAATTAGCTCACAACTCACGCTATAACGCCTCATTACAGACCTCTCCCTTTAAGGCAGCTTATGGTTTTGAACCTAGAACCTTTCCTACGATTACCAGTTCTACTGAAGTCCCTGGAGCAGATCCTATTGTAAAAAATCTCAGTAACCACTGGCAACTCATTCGTCAAAATCTACTTTCCTCTTCCTTAAGACACAAGAGATATGCTTATCACAGGCTCCTTTACTTCGTACTGGAGATAGAGTACTTTTATCCACCAGATTCATGCGTCTAAAACAACCTTGTACTAAGTTGGGTCATAAGTACATTGGACCTTTTCAAATTGTTTCCAAAGTTTGTTCTTCTGCATACCGCCTGGCTTTACCTAAGACTCTCAAGATCCATCCAGTGTTTCATGTCTCCTTACACAAGCCAGTCATCTACAACCGGTACTCTATCAAGAGTAAACCACCTCCTCCACTTTCTGTAGAGGGAACTTCTGAGTTTGAAGTCAGCCAGATTTTGGATTCCAAGCTACGGGGCAATCGGCTGTACTACCTGGTCCATTGAAAGGGTTATCCTATCTCTGAACAATCTTGGGAACCAGCCTCTCATGTTCATTCTCCAGCTCTTGTCAAGTCTTTTCACAAGAAATACCCTGCCAGGCCCAGTCAGGTCCCCTGGAGGGGTCCTTGAGGAGGGGACACTGTCACGCTCGGCCGCTGGGAAGCTCTGGCGGTCCTCTCTGTGTGCTTGATTGGCTGGTAGTCTGAGCCGCCCCTTCCTGATGATGTCACTACCAGGCTTTTTATTTCGGGCTTCCTGTTTCTTCAGTGCCCATTTGTTTGTTCCTCTTTGTGGCTCCTGTGAGGACTTCGCTGTGGAAACTCTCTAACTGCTGATTTTCTGTTGCCAAACTCTGCAACGACTGACTATGCTGGGTTAACCCTCAAACTTCCTGATAACCTGTTGCTAAATACTGCAAGTACTGTTTATTCTGTGAATCTCTCAAACTGCATGTTAACCTGTTGCCAAACTCTGCAATTACTGTTTATTCAGTGTAGCCTTCAAACTGCTTGATATCCTGTTGCCAAACACTGCAAGTACTGTTTATTCTGTGAAACTCTCAAACTGCATGTTTACCTGTTGCCAAACTCTGCAAGTACTGTTTATTCAGTGTAAACCTTCAAACTGCTTGATATCCTGTTGTCAAACACTGCAAGTACTGTTTATTCTGTGAAACTCTCAAACTGCATGTTAACCTATTGCCAAACTCTGCAAGTACTGTTTATTCAGTGTAAACCCTCAAACTGCTTGATATCCTGTTGCCAAACTCTGCAAGTACTGTTTATTCAGTGTAAACTCTCAAACTGCATGATAACCTGTTGCCAATCTCTGCAAGTACTGATTAATCTGTGTTAACCTTCAAACTACCTGATATCCTGTTGTCTAACTCTGCAAGTACTGACTATTCAGTATTAACCCTCAAACTGCCTGATAACCTATTGCCAAACTCTGCAAGGACTGACTACACAGTGTTAACCCTCAAACTACCTGATATCCTGTTGTCTAACTCTGCAAGTACTGACTATTCAGTGTTAACCTTCAAACTGCCTGATAACCTGTTGCCAAACTCTGCAAGTACTGTTTATTCAGTGTAAACCTTCAAACTGCTTGATATCGTGTTGTCAAACACTGCAAGTACTGTTTATTCTGTGAAACTCTCAAACTGCATGTTAACCTGTTGCCAAACTCTGCAAGTACTGTTTATTCAGTGTAAACCCTCAAACTGCTTGATATCCTGTTGTCAAACTCTGCAAGTACTGTTTATTCAGTGTAAACTCTCAAACTGCATGATAACCTGTTGCCAATCTCTGCAAGTACTGATTAATCTGTGTTAACCTTCAAACTACCTGATATCCTGTTGTCTAACTCTGCAAGTACTGAATATTCAGTGTTAACCTTCAAACTGCCTGATAACCTGTTGCCAAACTCTGCAAGGACTGACTACACAGTTTTAACCCTCAAACTGCCTGATAACAAGTTACCTACTCCTGCATTATTAACTGTTTCTTGTTTTACCCTTCCTCTGTCTGAGTATAAGTGGACTATCCCTGCTCTCCTGATTCTGTGGAAGACATTTCCTGAAACCAGTTCCTTACTCAGAAGTCTATTTGGCTGATTTCTTGAATTACTTTGGACTCAGGCTAACTCTGCTCCATATCGTGAGTACATTGTTTTTTAGAGGTTGTCCTGGGGTCACGTCCTGGATTAAACTCAGAGTGCAAGGATGTTGTTTAAGTTCGCCCTAGCATTTGGGTCTTCTTCTGGACATTTCCTAACCCGTCAACTTCTTCCCATTCTGTCTGTAATAGGCTACTTAAAGCAAAAGTGCAGTTTTTTGTTAGTAAGGATAATTAACTTACGAGTGTATCTATTTAGGAAAACCAATTCCATTTTTTTATTTAGTTCTTTTATTAGAGTGTTCTCTAAATTTGACATTAGATCTGTTATTTTATCAGAGTCTTCATTATTCCTCATATGTGTAGTGTTCTCATCTCGCAATATCGTAAATAATTTTATCTCTAAATTCAAAGATGTCTTCCATAATTGAAAGAAACAACAATACAACTAAAAATAGAGATAAAATTAAAACTATAAATAATATTAAAAATAAAACCCAATCTACTAAGTGAAGGACAAGCAATGTATATAGTATAGGGGTGTATAGTATTCCGCTAGCTTAAGAAATATATCAAACTCCTCACTAGAGAAAACAATTCTTCTATTGTTTCCAAATGGTATATGTACTAAAGTTAACAGAAAATAAGTGAGGGCGCTAGAAAGCTTAAGATATAAATAAAATATTTATTAAAACACAAATGAAAATATAAAAGCTGTATAGCCTATCTATAACTTAACCAATATAGAGAATAAATCTAAAATAAGGACATCTCCCTTAGATAACTAAAACAGTGATGATAGAAAGGCCTAATGGTAAGCAGTGTGCAACGTATGTGTTACAAAAAAGTCAACAATATCAAAAGTATCATAGCCCAATATATGTGGAAGTTACAATATCTGGCTTTCATAAAGTGTATCAGCATGGATTCAACCACCTTATTTAAAGTGCAAATGTCCGATTTCTCATCAACAATCAATGTGATCAAGTGGATATATTATCCAAATACGAGAGATAGTACCTTTGTCGTTTCGATACCTTAAAAACTTTGCAAACAAATGTAGTCTTGAAGACACAGCAGCTCTGCCGCTGTTGGGTAGTTTTCCTCAGACCACGGATTACCCCATGTGACCAATAGCGTCTGACGTCACGGGTAAGCTCTACTCCTGGATATTCCTCTGTTAGTGATTGCGGCTTTCAATAGGTGGTTGTTTCTGATTTACAGCAGCAAAGTATGATCTTGACAATGGTGTATATGTACAACTCCTGCTCTTAGTGCATAGCATGCAGGAGACTCAGATCTCTCTCTGATAATTTAGGTATCCTTAATGATAGAGTTTAGCAATTAGGTACATTCCCAATAAAATAACCTGGGTTATAATACAGTGCTCCAATGTGCTCCAATGTAGTTATGTGATAGAACACAACTCCTATATGCCTTAACTTTGATGCGTTTCAATCTCAGGAGGGCTTCATCAAGAATAAGTTAGGTATATGTGGGAATGACTTTTAAATGTCCTTCCAGCTTCTTATTGGTCAATGTTTAATTGCACTTTTCAAGGTTGATTCCACTTGTTTCTGTGTGTCTCAAATTTTTAAGGTGGTAACTCTTTTGCCAGCATTGACTTGCCTATAGCATCTCTCCTTAGTAGACATATTAAAAACAGCATGATGAAAGTACATAATAATATATAAACAAACTCAACATGTTCTAGTTATATTAAATTACTCATATAGTGATTATTATGGAACTTTTAGTAGACCCCTAAATAATAATATACAGAAAATTGGATTATTCTGTTTACTCAAAAAGAAATGGTGATAGGTCCAACTCTTAGTTAAGAACTTTAGGAAATAGTGTGTCAAACTTATAGATAAGCTCTGCTTCTTTGATAAGCAACCTCTTTTCGAAGGGTAGGTAGCATTACAAGCAGAAACATTTAATGCAAGAGGGTATAAAGAAGACAAAATCAACAAGGGCATTACAAAAGCTAAAAACACAGATTGAAAATCATTATTAAACTACAAAGATAAAACCAAAACAACTAAAGATACAGTATTCTAAAAGTGCCTTTTATAACGGATTATAATACAGACCAGGGTCTGATCAAAAAGATTGTCAAGAAACATTGGTATCTTTTGAAAGAGGATCCCATAATAGGGGATAAACTAACAGCTGCCCCCAATTTTGTTTAAAAAAAAAAGGAAGAAATCTGAAATCCATTCTTGCCCCTAGTGAGCTAACACAAAAAAAAGATAAAAATAGACCTGGAGGGACATCAAATAGGGGGGGGGGGGGGTTGTCCATGCTATTCCTGTAGAGCCTGTCAGCATAGCACAAAAATAAAAAAGATATTGATCCCAAATACAGCTGCAGAATACAGAATAAAAGAGATAATTAGATGTACACACAAAAATATCATTTATATTTTAAAATGCACATGTAATTTATTTTATTTAGGTGAGACAAAAAGATGCCTGAGAGACAAAATACGAGAGCACTTAGGCAATATTGAAATAATGTAGAAGACACACACCTATATAAGCACTTTAAAGAAGTACACAAAGGAAAAGTTAAGTATTTAACATATTGGGGTATTCACAAGGTACACGGACATTGGAGGGGAGGGGATATTGAAAAGAGGTTGCTTATCAAAGAAGCAGAGCTTATCTATAAGTTTGACACACTATTTCCTAAAGGTCTTAACTAAGAGTTAGACCTATCACCATTTCTTTTTGAATAAACAGTATTATCAAATGTTCTGTATATTATTATTTAGGGGTCTACTAAAATCTCCATAATAATCACTGTATGAGTAATTTAATATAACTAGAACAGGTTGAATTTGTTTATATATTATTCTGTACTTTCATTATGCTGTTTTAATATGTCTTCTAAGGAGAGATGCTATAGGCAAGTCAATGCTGGCAAAAGAGTTACCACCTTAAAAAAGACACACAGAAACAAGTGGAATCCAACTTAAAAAAGTGCAATTCAACATTGACCAATAAGAAGCTGGAAGGACATTTAAAAGTCATTTACACATATGCCTAACCTATTTTTGATAAGGCCCTCCAGAGGGTAAAACACGTCGCCAAGTTAAGGCATATAGGAGTTTTGTTATATCACCTTAAGGGCCATAATACCCAAATGTTTAAACACTTAAAAGTGTGCAGTATAGCTGTAAAAAGCTGACTAGAAAATATCACCTGAACATCTAAGATATTTTACCTGAAAAGTTTCTCAGTATCCACATCCCATTGTAAAGGACTTCTAAGCAACAAATCAGTATGTCTGTCCTGGGACAGCAGAAGGAGCGAGCTTTCGTGCACACTCATCTTATTTCCCTATTCAGTGTAAGGAAGTTTACAATGAAATCTCATGAGAGTTAAGTGAAATCTCATGAGATCACAGTAAAAGAGTTCATGACCTCAGCACTGCTGATGCTGATTGGCTGCTGTTCATTTCTTCATTTTTTTTTTACCTGCAGCTGGGCAGTAACTGAAGTATAACTTTTTACACAGAACTTACTTTGCTGAGCTGAGGAGATTGTGAGGTAAAATATCTTCCTTTTTTACATAGAGATGCTCAGGTGATATTTTCCTGTCACCTGTTTACAGTTATACTGCATCAGTTTCAAGTGATTTAGCATATGAGTATTATGTCCCTTTAACTACAATGGAGCACATTGGAGCACTGTATTATAACCCCGGTTATTTTATTGGGAATTTCCCTAATTGCTGAACTCTATCATTAAGGATACCTAAATTATCAGAGAGAGATCTGATTTAGAGATTACATACACATATCAACACATAAATACACATGAATACACATTTGCGGCGCAAATAGCACACTGGTACTCCGTAAATATAAAACGGCTAGGATAATGATGTGGTATTTTCAGTTCCTGTTTGAAACTTCCCCCTTCAGTAAAATTGACACATTGCGCATGCGTCAAACACAGGAACGAGTACGATCGCAAAGTAACTGTGATCACAGCCACACGGTGACGAAATAGGGGAGGGTCAAGCGGACATTTTAAATAGGCAGAGAAGCAAAAATTAAGTCCTATTACTTGTAAACGATATATGTCACAAAATTGGGCTATAGTTGGCAATAATAAGCGTTTGCAACTTTATAGGAATGACTTAGGACAAATGTTAGGTTGACTGTCCCTTTAACTCAAAAGAATGAGCAACATATATTTTTTTCCTTCTGTTTTTCCCTGTGTGAGGAATTTCTATAGGCCAAGGTTGTAACTATACATTCCATTATAATTCTAACAAAGGCTCGTCATTAAAATATAACATTTGGGGGCCGATTTACTAAAGTGCAGACGGACATGATGCGATGTAGCGTATCATGTACGCCGCACACCGATAAATGCTGACAGCATGCGCTATCTGCATTTATTATTGCACAAGCAGTTCTGGTGAACTGCTTGTGCAATGGCGCCCTCTGCAGATTTGCGGCCAATCGGCTGCTAGCAGGGGGTGTCAATCAGCCCGATCATATAGTATCGGGCGGATTGAAGACCGTAGCCTCAGAGGCAGTGGAGAAGTTATGCAGAGACCGCTGCTTCATAACTTCTGGAAGGCTTGCACGGAAACAGGCCCCTAAGTACTGATCCTGGGGGTCCAGGTGACTGGGGGTGTCAAACCTGACCGTATTCGACCGCTGCTTCATAACTACTGTTTCCGGTGAACCTGAAGGCTCGTGCGGAAACAGGGGCATCAAGCTCCATTCAGAGCTTGATAATTCGGCCTCTATGTCTGACAGACAAAAGAAACATGTAAGAAGATAAAAAAAAAAAAAAAAGAAGATTGTGCCATTCAACGCCTCCCCATATTAATATTGGCAACCACTCATTTTAGTAACCTTATTCCCCAGCCTGGATATTAGTAGCAGATATCCCTTTCTTCTATGTAGGCACTTTATTAGTTATGAATAATATTCTCATATTTATAAAGCTATTCTGTTTCTCCTTCTATCCCTTTCCTTCCATGCAATTCATCCATCTCCCAGATATCTAGTTTTTGCTCTTTTATTTCTGAAATGAGTGGCGCTAACAAGCTAAGGGTGTATCTGTATGTGACTTTAATAAGTCTATATGTATGATAAACAACTGTGAACACAAATGTATAAAAAAAGAGAGTAATTTATTTTACATATACAAATGAAAAATGCATTTGCAAGATTTAAGACAATAAAAAGTTGTGGCCACAACTAATAAAAAAGTTCTGATAATTCAGGGAATAGTAATACGCTATAAAGGGTAATTCCACTATATCTCTTATATATAAAAGCCCTCTATAGATAGACTAAATATAGTGTGAACAACCAATCATAAGTGGTAGTTGATCTGTATATACCAGTAAATAACAGATAGCTAGTGCAAAAAACAAGTAGTTGGATACAATTGTATCATTGGTGTCAATAGTGCAATTGAAATCGTATCAATAGTGCGGTTTGGATTTCAAACAGAAATTATATGCATACAAATAACAAGGGAATGTCAATTTCCAATAGTATGCAAATATAGGTGATAAAAGTTTGATTTAATGGAGTAGTATAAGTATGTCCATACGTTGATCTAAAGGACCTTGTGGGATATGTGCGTCTATACGTGAGCGGGTAATAAATATTTCCTGCAAAGTGTTAGAAGTGCGAGTTCATTTGTTTGTTCAAATGCATCCGAGTATTCCTGAGTCAATATTTAACCGATAAGCCTGTTTCGTTCTTTTTGGAACTCATCAGTAGGAGATAGATTTCTCTATCTCTATCTTTCTATCTCCTACTGATGAGTTTCAAAAAGAACGAAACAGGCTTGTCAGTTAAATCTAACTGCAGGAAATATTTATTACCCACTCACGTATAGATGCACAAGGTCCCACAAGGTCCTTTAAATCATATGGACATACTTATATTACTCCATTAAATCGAACTTTTATCACCTATATTTGCATACTATTGGAAATTGACATTCCCTTGTTATTTGTATGCATATAATTTCTGTTTGAAATCCAAACCGCACTATTGATACAATTTCAATTGCAGATAGAAGATGCCGCCTGGATGAAGATGTCTACCGGTCCGGATGCCCTCTTCTTGCCGGATAGGATGAAGACTTCGGACCCTCTTCTGGACCTCTTCTTGCCGAATAGGATGAAGACTTCGGACCCTCTTCTGGACGGATCGGTGATACCCGGCGTGGTGAAGATAAGGTAGGAAGATCTTCAGGGGCTTAGTGTTAGGTTTTTTAAGGGGGGTTTGGGTTAGATTAGGGGTATGTGGGTGGTGGGTTGTAATGTTGGGGGGGTATTGTATGTTTTTTTACAGGCAAAAGAGCAGAATTCTTTGGGGCATGCCCCGCAAAAGGCCCTTTTAAGGGCTGGTAAGGTAAAAGAGCTGTAAAATATTTATTTTAGAATAGGGTTGGGCATTTTTTTATTTTGGGGGGATTTGTTATTTTTTTAGGGGGCTTAGAGTAGGTGTAATTAGTTTAAAATTCTTGTAATCTTTTTTTATTTTTTGTAATTTAGTGGGTTTTTTTTGTAATTTAGTGTTTGTTTTTTTGTAATTTAGTTTAGTTGATTTAATTGTAGATAATTGTAGATAGTTTATTTAATTAATTTATTGATAGTGTAGTGTTTGGTTTAATTGTAACTTAGGTTAGGATTTATTTTACAGGTAATTTTGTAATTATTTTAACTAGGTAACTATTAAATAGTTATTAACTATTTAATAGCTATTGTACCTGGTTAAAATAAATACAAAGTTGCCTGTAAAATAAATATTAATCCTAAAATAGCTACAATATAATTATTAGTTATATTGTAGCTATATTAGGGTTTATTTTACAGGTAAAATAGGAATAATTTATTTAATAAGATTTATTTTATTTTGTTAGATTTAAATTATATTTAACTTAGGGGGGTGTTAGAGTTAGACTTAGCTTTAGGGGTTAATACATTTATTAGAGTAGTGGTGAGGTCCGGTCGGCAGATTAGGGGTTAATAATTGTAGGTAGGTAGCGGTGACATTGGGGTGGCAGATTAGGGGGTAATAAATATTATGTAGGGGTCGGCGATGTTAGGGGTACATAGGGATAATGTAGGTTGCGGCGGTGTGCAGTCGGCAGATTAGGGGTTAAAAAAATTTAATAGAGTGGCGGCGATGTGGGGGTGCCTCGGTTTAGTGGTACATAGGTAGTTTATGGGTGTTAGTGTACTTTAGAGCACAGTAGTTAAGAGCTTTATGAACCGGCGTTAGCCCAGAAAGCTCTTAACTCCTGGCTTTTTTCTGCGGCTGGAGTTTTGTCGTTAGATTTCTAACGCTCACTTCAGCCAAGACTCTAAATACCGGCGTTAGAAAGATCCCATTGAAAAGATAGGATACGCAATTGACGTAAGGGGATCTGCGGTATGGAAAAGTCGCGGCTGGAAAGTGAGCGTTAGACCCTTACCTACAAGACTCTAAATACCAGCGTTAGGCCAAAACCAGCGTTAGTACCCCCTAACGCTGGTTTTGACGACTAACGCAGAACTCTAAATCTAGGCGTAAGCTTGTTAGCGCCACTCATTTCAGAAATAATAGTTGCACATCATACTGACCTTGTAGAGCTATCTCAGTCTTTTTTGAGAGGCTAAGAGGGTGGGACTAGGTCCAGATTCTTTTTGATTTACTAGTTTTTGCTCTTTATTATCCAAAAATATACTTGATAGTTCAGACATTGATCGATAAAACCTAATTTTGTTCATTACGACTTAAAAATCCGGAATTGATGTTTTCCAAAATCTTGCGATTGTAGTGCGTTCAGCTGTACATATTAAAGAAATGAGTTTATTTATTGGCCTATTAATCCCTCTAACTGGGAAGTGCTTGTAGTTATAGTTTTGAAGGTAATCTAATTCTAGGAATGATAAATGTAGTCTGTAAATGTTTGACTAAAATTTAAAACCCCTATTCCGGAAAAGTTGGGACAGTATGGAAAATGCAAAAAAACAAACAAAAAGAGTAATTTGAAAATTCAATTCACCCTGTACTATATTGAAAACACACTGGCCTAGATTTGGAGTTCGGCGGTAGCCGTCAAAACCAGCGTTAGAGGCTCCTAACGCTGGTTTTGGCCGCCCGCTGGTATTTGGAGTCAGTGATTAAAGGGTCTAACGCTCACTTTTCAGCCGCGACTTTTCCATACCGCAGATCCCCCTACGCCATTTGCGTAGCCTATATTTTCAATGGGATCTTTCTAACGCTGGTATTTAGAGTCGTTTCTGAAGTGAGCGTTAGAGCTCTAACGACAAGATTCCAGCCGCCTGAAAATAGCAGGAGTTAAGAGCTTTCTGGCTAACGCCGGTTTATAAAGCTCTTAACTACTGTACCCTAAAGTACACTAACACCCATAAACTACCTATGTACCCCTAAACCGAGGTCCCCCCACACCGCCGCCACTCGATTAAAATTTTTAACCCCTAATCTGCCGACCGCCACCTACGTTATACTTATGTACCCCTAATCTGCTGCCCCTAACCCCGCTGACCCCTGTATTACATTTATTAACCCCTAACTTGCCCCCCACAATGTCGCCGCCAGCTACTTAAAATAATTAACCCCTAATCTTCCGACCGCAAATCACCGCCACCTACGTTATCCCTATGTACCCCTAATCTGCTGCCCTAACATCGCCGACCCCTATATTATATTTATTAACCCCTAATCTGCCCCCCTCAATGTCGCCGACACCTGCCTACACTTATTAACCCCTAATCTGCCGAGCGGACCTGAGCGCTACTATAATAAATGTATTAACCCCTAATCCGCCTCACTAACCCTATCATAAATAGTATTAACCCCTAATCTGCCCTCCCTAACATCGCCGACACCTAACTTCAATTATTAACCCCTAATCTGCCGACCGGAGCTCACCGCTATTCTAATAAATGGATTAACCCCTAAAGCTAAGTCTAACCCTAACACTAACACCCCCCTAAGTTAAATATAATTTTTATCTAACGAAATAAATTAACTCTTATTAAATAAATTATTCCTACTTAAAGCTAAATACTTACCTGTAAAATAAATCCTAATATAGCTACAATATAAATTATAATTATATTATAGCTATTTTAGGATTAATATTTATTTTACAGGCAACTTGGTATTTATTTTAACTAGGTACAATAGCTATTAAATAGTTACCTAGTTAAAATAATAACAAATTTACCTGTAAAATAAATCCTAATATAGCTACAATATAAATTATAATTATATTATAGCTATTTTAGGATTAATATTTATTTTACAGGCAACTTTGTTATTATTTTAACCAGGTAAAATAGCTATTAAATAGTTAAGAACTATTTAATAGTTACATAGTTAAAATAATAACAAATTTACCTGTAAAATAAATCCTAACCTAAGTTATAATTAAACCTAACACTACCCTATCAATAAAATAATTAAATAAACTACCTACAATTACCTACAATTAACCTAACACTACACTATCAATAAATTAATTAAACACAATTCCTACAAATAAATACAATTAAATAAACTAGCTAAAGTACAAAAAATAAAAAAGAACTAAGTTACAGAAAATAAAAAAATATTTACAAACATAAGAAAAATATTACAACAATTTTAAACTAATTACACCTACTCTAAGCCCCCTAATAAAATAACAAAGCCCCCCAAAATAAAAAATTCCCTACCCTATTCTAAATTAAAAAAGTTACAAGCTCTTTTACCTTACCAGCCCTGAACAGGGCCCTTTGCGGGGCATGCCCCAAGAATTTCAGCTCTTTTGCCTGTAAAAAAAAACATACAATACCCCCCCCCCCCAACATTACAACCCACCACCCACATACCCCTAATCTAACCCAAACCCCCCTTAAATAAACCTAACACTAAGCCCCTGAAGATCTTCCTACCTTGTCTTCACCATCCAGGTATCACCGATCCGTCCTGGCTCCAAGATCTTCATCCAACCCAAGCGGGGGTTGGCGATCCATAATCTGGTCCAGAAGAGGCTCCAAAGTCTTCCTCCTATCCGGCAAGAAGAGGACATCCGGACCGGCAAACATCTTCTCCAAGCGGCATCTTCGATCTTCTTCCATCCGGAGCGAAGCGGCAGGATCCTGAAGACCTCCAGCGCGGAACATCCATCCGGACCGACGACTGAACGACGAATGACTGTTCCTTTAAGGGACGTCATCCAAGATGGCGTCCCTCGAATTCCGATTGGCTGATAGGATTCTATCAGCCAATCGGAATTAAGGTAGGAATTTTCTGATTGGCTGATGGAATCAGCCAATCAGAATCTAGTTCAATCCGATTGGCCGATCCAATCAGCCAATCAGATTGAGCTCGCATTCTATTGGCTGATCGGAACAGCCAATAGAATGCGAGCTCAATCTGATTGGCTGATTGGATCAGCCAATCGGATTGAACTTGATTCTGATTGGCTGATTCCATCAGCCAATCAGAAAATTCCTACCTTAATTCCGATTGGCTGATAGAATCCTATCAGCCAATCGGAATTCGAGGGACGCCATCTTAGATGACGTCCCTTAAAGGAACAGTCATTCGTCGTTCAGTCGTCGGTCCGGATGGATTTTCCGCGCTGGAGGTCTTCAGGATCCTGCCGCTTCGCTCCGGATGGAAGAAGATCGAAGATGCCGCTTGGAGAAGATGTTTGCCGGTCCGGATGTCCTCTTCTTGCCGGATAAAAGGAAGACTTTGGAGCCTCTTCTGGACCGGATTATGGATCGCCAACCCCCGCTTGGGTTGGATGAAGATCTTGGAGCCAGGACGGATCGGTGATACCTGGATGGTGAAGACAAGGTAGGAAGATCTTCAGGGGCTTAGTGTTAGGTTTATTTAAGGGGGGTTTGGGTTAGATTAGGGGTATGTGGGTGGTGGGTTGTAATGTTGGGGGGGGGGTATTGTATGTTTTTTTTTACAGGCAAAAGAGCTGAAATTCTTGGGGCATGCCCCGCAAAGGGCCCTGTTCAGGGCTGGTAAGGTAAAAGAGCTTGTAACTTTTTTAATTTAGAATAGGGTAGGGAATTTTTTATTTTGGGGGGCTTTGTTATTTTATTAGGGGGCTTAGAGTAGGTGTAATTAGTTTAAAATTGTTGTAATATTTTTCTTATGTTTGTAAATATTTTTTTATTTTCTGTAACTTAGTTCTTTTTTATTTTTTGTACTTTAGCTAGTTTATTTAATTGTATTTATTTGTAGGAATTGTGTTTAATTAATTTATTGATAGTGTAGTGTTAGGTTAATTGTAGGTAATTGTAGGTAGTTTATTTAATTATTTTATTGATAGGGTAGTGTTAGGTTTAATTATAACTTAGGTTAGGATTTATTTTACAGGTAATTTTGTTATTATTTTAACTAGGTAACTATTAAATAGTTAATAACTATTTAATAGCTATTGTACCTGGTTAAAATAATTACAAAGTTGCCTGTAAAATAAATATTAATCCTAAAATAGCTATAATATAATTATAATTTATATTGTAGCTATATTAGGATTTATTTTACAGGTAAGTATTTAGCTTTAAATAGGAATAAGTTATTTAATAAGAGTTAATTTATTTCGTTAGATAAATATTATATTTAACTTAGGGGGGTGTTAGTGTTAGGGTTAGACTTAGCTTTAGGGGTTAATCCATTTATTAGAATAGCGGTGAGCTCCGATCGGAAGATTAGGGGTTAATAATTGAAGTTAGGTGTCGGCGATGTTAGGGAGGGCAGATTAGGGGTTAATACTATTTATTATAGGGTTAGTGAGGCGGATTAGGGGTTAATAACTTTATTATAGTAGCGCTCAGGTCCGCTCGGCAGATTAGGGGTTAATAAGTGTAGGCAGGTGTCGGCGACGTTGTGGGGGGCAGGTTAGGGGTTAATAAATATAATATAGGGGTCGGCGGTGTTAGGGGTAGCAGATTAGGGGTACATAGGGATAACGTAGGTTGCGGCGGTTTACGGAGCGGCAGATTAGGGGTTTAAAAAAATATGCAGGGGTCAGCGATAGCGGGGGCGGCAGATTAGGGGTTAATAAGTGTAAGGCTAGGGGTGTTTAGACTCGGGGTACATGTTAGAGTGTTAGGTGCAGACGTAGGAAGTGTTTCCCCATAGCAAACAATGGGGCTGCGTTAGGAGCTGAACGCTGCTTTTTTGCAGGTGTTAGGTTTTTTTTCAGCTCAAACAGCCCCATTGTTTCCTATGGGGGAATCGTGCACGAGCATGTTTTTGAGGCCGGCCGCGTCCGTAAGCAACTCTGGTATCGAGAGTTGCTTTTGCGGTAAAAATGCTCTACGCTCCTTTTTTGGAGCCTAACGCAGCATTTGTTTGAACTCTCGATACCAGAGTTAATTTTATGGTGCGGCCAGAAAAAAGCCCGCGGAGCGTTAACAGCCCTTTTACCGCCGAACTCCAAATCTAGGCCACTATTAACACATTCTTTGATATTTTACTTTGTGAATTTAATATATGTTTGAAAATATACACTTATTTCAAATCTGATGACTGCAACATGTTACAAAAAAGTTGGGATGGAGAAATTTCGGACTAATAGCGATATGATTCGTTGAAATAAAAAGGTGATGTGAAACAGGTGAGGCAATCGTGTAATCATTGTATATAAGGAGCCTCCAAAAAAAGTCCTAGTCCTTCAAGAGCAAGGATTGGTCAAGAATCGCCAATCTGCCAACAGATGCGTCAGCGAATAATCCAACACTTTGAGAACATTCCCCAAAGAAAAATCGGTAGGATTAAAAGATTCAAGGATCCAATCAAATCTCGGTGCGTAAAGGACAAGGCCAAAAACCACTTCTGAATACACATGATCTCCAATCCCTCAGACATCTAGAAAACCGTCATGAGTCTGTAATGAATATCCTGACATGGGCTCAGGAATACTTTGGTAAACCTTTGTCAGTCAACACCATTCGGCGCTGCATCCACAGATGCAAGTTAAAAGGATACTAAACCCAAATTTTTTCTTTCATGATTCAGATAGAGCATGTCATTTTAAGCAACTTTCTAATTTACTCCTATTATCAATTTTTCTTTGCTCTCTTGCTATCTTTATTTGAAAAGCAGGAATGTGAAGCTTAGGAGCCAGCCCATTTTAGGTTCAGCACCCCGGATAGTGCTTTCTTATTGGTGACTACATTTAGCAAATCAATAAGCAAGCATAACCCAGGTTCTGAACCAAAAATGGGCCTGCTCCTAGGCTTTACATTCCTGCTTTTTAAATAAAGATATCAAGAGAATGAATAAAAAATGATAATAGGAGTAAATTAGAAAGTTGCTTAAAATTGCACACTCTATCTGAATCATTAAAGAAAAAAAATTGGGTTTAGTGTCCCTTTTATGGCTTTACTATGTAAAGCAGAAGCCACACATCAACGCTGTCCAGAAGTGCCACCAACTTCTCTGAGATGGACAGTACCACAATGGAATCGTGTTTTGTGGTCCGATGGTTTAACATTTCAAATAGTTTTTGGGAAAAATCAGCCATTCTGTTCTCTGGGCCAAAGAGGATAATGACCATCCAAGCTGTTATCAGCGTCAGGTCCAAAGGCCAGTGTCTGTCATGGTATGGAGGTGTATCAGTGCCCATTTTACATTTTGGAGCAACATATGCTGCCATCCAGATGTCGTCTTTTACAGAGACTTCCCTGCATTTTCCAGCAGGACAACGCCAAACCACATTCTGCCTGGATTACAAGCGCATGGTTGCGTAAGCAGAGAGTGCGGGTGCTAGCATGGCCTGCCTGCAGCCCTGACCTGTCTCTGATTGAGAATGTGTGGTGCATTATGAAGCACAAAATAAGGCAATGTAGACCCCGTACTGTTGAATGGGGGAAAACTCTGCTTGCTAAACTTAACAAACTGGTGTCTTCAGTGCCCAAATGCGTATTGTGTTATTAAAAGAAAAGGTGATGTTACACAGTGGTAAACAGTCGACTGTCTCAACTTTTTTTGAGTGTGTTGCAGTCATCAGATTTTAAATAAGTGTATATTTTCAAAAATACATTAAATTCACAAAGTGAAACATCAAATAATTTGTTAATAATGTGTTTTCAATATAGTACAGGGTGAATTGAATTTTCAAATGACTCTTTTTTTTTTTTTTTTTTTTTGCCTTTTCCATACTGTCCCAACTTTTTTGGAATTTGGGTTGTACATTTTCTTTGGAGTTTGATATAGCGCGGGGCCTATGTTGTGTATTGTCCCCATGCCCTCTCCTGTGCATTTTACTATCTTCAATAAGATTTACAGGATGAACCTATTCTGAGATGGATAGATCTTCTGTTTTTTTCATTTGGATTTTTTTGCAGGTACAGGTTTAGTAAGTTGTGCTTTTTTTCAGCTGATAGTCCTGCTTGTTCAGGTTGAAATGATTATGGTGCTGAAAAGTGAGTAGATTTTATAGGGTTAGTGTTAGTTTATTTTTTTATTTTTTTGGGTGTTTTTTTTCTTAGATTAGTTTTTTTGGGCACTGTAAAAGAGCTGAATGCCCTTTTAAGGGCAGTGAAAGAACTGAATGACCTTTTAAGAGCAATGCCCATACAAATGCCCCTTTAGGGGCAATGGGTAGCTTAGGTTTTATTTAGACTTGGGTTTTTTATTTTGGGGGGTTGGTTGGGTGGGGGGTTTTACTGTTGGGAGGACTTTGTATTTTTTTCTAGATAACAGAGCTGTTATTGGTAGTTTATTGTAGGTAAGGGGGTGTTTTTTTTTAGGGCTATTAGATTAGGTGTAGTTGTTTTTATTTTTGATAATTTTGTTTATTATTTTTTGTTTCGTAATTTTATTGTTTTTTATTTTTTGTAATGTTAGATTTCTTTTATCTTTTCGTAGTACTAGGTTTTTTTAAAATTGTAATTTAGGAATTTTAATTGGTAGTTTTTTTTATTTTATTAGAATAGGTAAGTTTTTATTTATTTAAGATAGTTATATTGTAACTTTTTATTTAAAGTTATAGGGGTGCTAGGTTTAGGGGTTAATAGTTTAATTCAGTGTTGCTATGTGGGGGGCTGGCGGTTTAGGGGTTAATAGGTTTAGCTTATTAGTTACGATGTGGGGGGCTGGTGTTTTAGGGGTTAATAGGTTTATTTAGTGTCGGCGATGTCGGGGAGTGGTGGATTAGGGGTTACTAGATTTATTTAGTGTTAGCGATTTGTGTGTGTGGCAGATTAAGGGTTCATAGGTTTATACAGTGTTGGTGATGTGGGTGGGCGTCGTATAAGCGGTTAATAGGTTTATTTAATAGTCGCAATGTGGGTGGCAGATTAGGGGTTAATAGGTTTAATATAGTATTTGCGATGCGGGAGGGTGGTGGTTTAGGAGTAAATAGGTAGTTTATGTGTGTTAGTGTACTTTGTAACATTTTAGTTATGAGTTTTGTGAAACATTTTTGTTTAGAAAAATCCATAACTACTGGTCTTAGATGGCGGAATGGATTGTGTCGGTATAGGCTGTAACGCAAGCATTTTAGCCTAACCGCACAACCTGTAATACGGCGCTATGGAAAATCCTGCACTAATTTTTTTGAGTGCGGTATGTACGTTGCATTACAGGCTAAAATGCTTGCGCAATGGCCAAGTCAGCAAAACTTGTAATCTAGGCCACTATAAGGAACCTTCTTTCATTTATTCTTTAGGACACTTCTATAACCCTTGTGCGTGTACTCTGGTCCCCCCTTTTATCTCAGTCTAGGGCGGCTGTTTGTATCACACTGCTCCAGAGTTCGGACAGAACGTAAGGAGGCTAGCTTTAAGTAATTTCCTGGTTTGATCAGCTTTAAAGAGAACTCTGAAATCTGAAGGCTGACCTGCAGAGTTCTCTGTGAATTAAGGGGAATCTGAGACCAAGTCTGAAAGAATACTCCAAGGAATCGTCAGGAAAGTCATAATTTGAGCGATGTTAGTGAGTACATGTAACTGTACGCTTATACATTCTGTGTTATCATTGCTGCTTTATGTGCTATGGTCACCACAATTACTCCTTTGTGTGATGGCCTCCGAAAAGCATAACTTATGATTAATTATTTTAAATGTACAGTATATGTAATCAATCATCATAGTATACTTAACTTAGGAGCTCTTGCATAAGTGGATTACATTATTTTTGTTTCCATTTTAAACTACTTATCAATTCTAAGAAAGGGTTAAACAGAGTTAAAGGGATAGTAAAAACCAAACTAAACTTTCATTATTTAGATAGGGCATGTAATTTTAAACAACTTTCTAATTTACTTTAATCATCAAATTTGCTTGGTTCTCTTGTTATTCTTAGTTGAAAGCTAAACCTTGAGACCTTGAAGGCCGCCTCTTTTTTAAATGCATTTGACAGTTTTTCACAGCTAGAGGGTGTTAGTTCATGTGTTTCATATAGATAACATTGTGCACATGCACGTGAAGTTATTTCAGAGTCAGAACTAATTGCCTGAAATGCAAGCCTGTCAAAAGATCTAAAAGGCAGTCATTAGAAGCTTAGATACAAGTTAATTACAGAGGTAAAAAGTATATTTCTATAACAGTGTTGACTATGCAAAACTGGGGAATTTTTAATTAAAGGGATTATCTATCTATTATCTATTTCGAAGAAAACATAATTTATGTAAGAACTTACCTGATAAATTCATTTCTTTCATATTAGCAAGAGTCCATGAGCTAGTGACGTATGGGATATACATTCCCACCAGGAGGGGCAAAGTTTCCCAAACCTCAAAATGCCCACAAATACACCCCTCACCACACCCACAAATCAGTTTAACGCATAGCCAAGAAGTGGGGTGATAAGAAAAAAGTGCGAAAGCATAAAAAATAAGGAATTGGAATAATTGTGCTTTATACAAAAAAAAAAAAAAATCATAACCACCACAAAAAGGGTGGGCCTCATGGACTCTTGCTAATATGAAAGAAATGAATTTATCAGGTAAGTTCTTACATAAATTATGTTTTCTTTCATGTAATTAGCAAGAGTCCATGAGCTAGTGACGTATGGGATAATGACTACCCAAGATGTGGATCTTCCACGCAAGAGTCACTAGAGAGGGAGGGATAAAATAAAGACAGCCAATTCCGCTGAAAATAATCCACACCCAAAATAAAGTTTAAATCTTATAATGAAAAAAACTGAAATTATAAGCAGAAGAATCAAACTGAAACAGCTGCCTGAAGTACTTTTCTACCAAAAACTGCTTCAGAAGAAGAAAACACATAAAAATGGTAGAATTTAGTAAAAGTATGCAAAGAAGACCAAGTTGCTGCTTTGCAAATCTGATCGACCGAAGCTTCATTCCTAAACGCCCAGGAAGTAGAAACTGACCTAGTAGAATGAGCTGTAATCCTTTGAGGCGGAGTTTTACCCGACTCGACATAGGCATGATGAATTAAAGATTTTAACCAAGATGCCAAAGAAATGGCAGAGGCCTTCTGACCTTTCCTAGAACCGGAAAAGATAACAAATAGACTAGAAGTCTTTCGGAAATTCTTAGTAGCTTCAACATAATATTTCAAAGCTCTAACTACATCCAAAGAATGCAATGATTTCTCCTTAGAATTCTTAGGATTAGAACATAATGAAGGAACCACAATTTCTCTACTAATGTTGTTAGAAATTTGAAAGAAGTTCGCAACACCGCCTTATCCTGATGAAAAATCAGAAAAGGAGACTCACAAGAAAGAGCAGATAATTCAGAAACTCTTCTAGCAGAAGAGATGGCCAAAAGAAACAAAACTTTCCAAGAAAGTAATTTAATGTCCAATGAATGCATAGGTTCAAACGGAGGAGCTTGAAGAGCCCCCAGAACCAAATTCAAACTCCAAGGAGGAGAAATTGACTTAATGACAGGTTTTATACGAACCAAAGCTTGTACAAAACAATGAATATCAGGAAGATTAGCAATCTTTCTGTGAAAAAGAACAGAAAGAGCAGAGATTTGTCCTTTCAAGGAACTTGCAGACAAACCTTTATCCAAACCATCCTGAAGAAACTGTAAAATTCTCGGAATTCTAAAAGAATGCCAGGAAAATGATGAGAAAGACACCAAGAAATGTGAGTCTTCCAGACTCTATAATATATCTTCCTAGATACAGATTTACGAGCCTGTAACATAGTATTAATCACAAAGTCAGAGAAACCTCTTTGACTAAGAATCAAGCGTTCAATCTCCATACCTTTAAATTTAAGGATTTGAGATCCTGATGGAAAAAAGGACCTTGCGACAGGAGGTCTGGTCTTAACGGAAGAGTCCACGGTTGGCAAGAGGGCATCCGGACAAGATCCGCATACCAAAACCTGTGAGGCCATGCTGGAGCCACCAGCAGAACAAATGAGCATTCCTTCAGAATCTTGGAGATTACTCTTGGAAGAAGAACTAGAGGCGGAAAGATATAGGCAGGATGATACTTCCAAGGAAGTGACAATGCATCCACTGCTTCCGCTTGAGGATCCCTGGATCTGGACAGATACCTGGGAAGTTTCTTGTTTAGATGAGAAGCCATCAGATCTATTTCTGGAAGTCCCCACATTTGAACAATCTGAAGAAATACCTCTGGGTGAAGAGACCATTCGCCCGGATGTAACGTTTGGCGACTGAGATAATCCGCTTCCCAATTGTCTATACCTGGGATATGAACCGCAGAAACTAGACAGGAGCTGAATTCCGCCCATAACAGTATCCGAGATACTTCTATCATAGCCAGAGGACTGTGAGTCCCTCCTTGATGATTGATGTATGCCACAGTTGTGACATTGTCTGTCTGAAAACAAATGAACGATTCTCTCTTTAGAAGAGGCCATGACTGAAGAGCTCTGAAAATTGCACGGAGTTCCAAAATATTGATTGGTAATCTCACCTCCTGAGATTCCCAAACCCCTTGTTCTGTCAGAGACCCCCAAACAGCTCCCCAACCTGTCAGACTTGCATCTGTTGAAATTACAGTCCAGGTCGGAAGAACAAAAGAAGCCCCCTGAACTAAACGATGGTGATCTGTCCACCACGTCAGAGAGTGTCGTACAATCGGTTTTAAAGATATTACTTGAGATATCTTTGTGTAATCCCTGCACCACTGGTTCAGCATACAGAGCTGAAGAGGTCGCATGTGAAAACGAGCAAAGGGGATCGCGTCCGATGCAGCAGTCATAAGACCTAGAATTTCCATGCATAAGGCTACCGAAGGGAATGATTGTGATTGAAGGTTTCGACAAGCTGTAATCAATTTTAGACGTCTCTTGTCTGTCAGAGACAGAGTCATGGACGCTGAATCTATCTGGAAACCTAAAAAGGTTACCCTTGTCTGAGGAATCAATGAACTTTTCTGTAAATTGATCCTCCAACCATGATCTTGAAGAAACAACACAAGTCGATACGTATGAGATTCTGCTAAATGTGAAGACTGAGCAAGTACCAAGATATCGTCCAAATAAGGAAATACCACAATACCCTGTTCTCTGATTACAGACAGAAGGGCACCGAGAACCTTTGTAAAAATTCTTGGAGCTGTTGCTAGGCCAAACGGCAGAGCCACAAACTGGTAATGTTTGTCTAGGAAAGAGAATCTCAGAAACTGATAGTGATCTGGATGAATCGGAATATGCAGATATGCATCCTGTAAATCTATTGTGGACATATAATGCCCTTGCTGAACAAAAGGCAGGATAGTCCTTATAGTTACCATTTTGAATGTTGGTATCCTTACATAACGATTCAATATTTTTAGATCCAGAACTGGTCTGAAGGAATTCTCCTTCTTTGGTACAATGAAGAGATTTGAATAAAACCCCAGCCCCTATTCTAGAACTGGAACTGGCATAATTACTCCAGCCAACTCTAGATCTGAAACAAATTTCAGAAATGCTTGAGCCTTCACTGGATTTACTGGGACACGGGAAAGAAAAAATCTCTTTGCAGGAGGCCTTATCTTGAAGCCAATTCTGTACCCTTCTGAAACAATATTTTGAATCCAAAGATTGTGAATTGAATTGATCCAAATTTCTTTGAAAAATCATAATCTGCCCCCTACCAGCTGGGCTGGAATGAGGGCCGCACCTTCATGTGGACTTGGGAGCTGGCTTTGGTTTTCTAAAAGGCTTGGATTTATTCCAGACTGGAGATGGTTTCCAAACTGATACCGCTCCTGTGGGTGAAGGATCAGGCTTTTGTTCCTTATTGTGACGAAAGGAACGAAAACGATTATTAGATCTAAATTTACCTTTAGATTTTTTATCCTGTGGTAAAAAAGTTCCTTTCCCTCCAGTAACAGTTGAGATAATAGAATCCAACTGAGAACCAAATAATTTATTACCCTGGAAAGAAAGGGAAAGCAAAGTTGACTTAGAAGACATATCAGCATTCCAAGTTTTAAGCCATAAAGCTCTTCTAGCTAAAATAGCTAGAGACATATACCTGACATCAACCCTAATGATATCAAAGATAGCATCACAAATAAAATTATTAGCATGTTGAAGAAGATTAACAATGCTATGAGAATTATGATCTGTTACTTGTTGCGCTAAAGCTTCTAACCAAAAAGTTGAAGCTGCAGCAACATCCGCTAAAGATATAGCAGGTCTAAGAAGATTACCTGAACATAAGTAAACTTTTCTTAGAAAGGATTCAATCTTCCTATCTAAAGGATCCTTAAAGGAAGTACTATCTGCCGTAGGAATAGTAGTACGTTTATCAAGAGTAGAGACAGCCCCATCAACTTTAGGGATTTTGTCCCAAAATTCTAATCTGTCAGATGGCACAGGATATAATTGCTTAAAACGTTTAGAAGGAGTAAATGAATTTCCCAAATTATTCCATTCCCTGGAGATTACTTCAGAAATACCATCAGGGACAGGAAAAACTTCTGGAATAACTACAGGAGATTTAAAAACCTTATTTAAACGTTTAGATTTAGTATCAAGAGGACCAGAATCCTCTATTTCTAATGCAATTAAGACTTCTTTAAGTAAAGAACGAATAAATTCCATTTCTCCAACATAGGTGTGTCCGGTCCACGGCGTCATCCTTACTTGTGGGATATTCTCTTCCCCAACAGGAAATGGCAAAGAGCCCAGCAAAGCTGGTCACATGATCCCTCCTAGGCTCCGCCTTCCCCAGTCATTCTCTTTGCCGTTGTACAGGCAACATCTCCACGGAGATGGCTTAGAGTTTTTTGGTGTTTAACTGTAGTTTTTATTATTCAATCAAGAGTTTGTTATTTTAAAATAGTGCTGGTATGTACTATTTACTCTGAAACAGAAAAGAGATGAAGATTTCTGTTTGTAAGAGGAAAATGATTTTAGCAACCGTTACTAAAATCGATGGCTGTTTCCACACAGGACTGTTGAGAGGAATTAACTTCAGTTGGGGGAAACAGTGAGCAGACTTTTGCTGCTTGAGGTATGACACATTTCTAACAAGACGATGTAATGCTGGAAGCTGTCATTTTCCCTATGGGATCCGGTAAGCCATTTTTATTACATAAAAAAAAAAAGGGCTTCACAAGGGCTTTTAAGACTGTAGACATTTTCTGGGCTAAAACGATTGATAAATAAGCATATTTTATACTTCATAGCTTTGAGGAATTATTTTATTCTTGGGAATTATATAAAATAACCGGCAGGCACTGTATTGGACACTTTATTCTCTAGGGGCTTTCCCTAATCATAGGCAGAGCCTCATTTTCGCGCCTCTATTGCGCACTTGTTTTTGGGAAGCATGACATGCAGATGCATGTGTGAGGAGCTCTGATACATAGAAAAGACTTTCTGAAGGCGTCATTTGGTATCGTATTCCCCTTTGGGCTTGGTTGGGTCTCAGCAAAGCAGATACCAGGGACTGTAAAGGGGTTAAATATAAAAACGGCTCCGGTTCCGTTATTTTAAGGGTTAAAGCTTTCAAATTTGGTGTGCAATACTTTTAAGGCTTTAAGACACTGTGGTGAAATTTTGGTGAATTTTGAACAATTCCTTCATACTTTTTCACATTTGCAGTAATAAAGTGTGTTCAGTTTAAAATTTAAAGTGACAGTAACGATTTTATTTTAAAACGTTTTTTGTACTTTGTTATCAAGTTTATGCCTGTTTAACATGTCTGAACTACCAGATAGACTGTGTTCTGTATGTGGGGAAGCCAAGGTTCCTTCTCATTTAAATAGATGTGATTTATGTGACACAAAATTTAGAGAAAATGATGCCCAAGATGATTCCTCAAGTGAGGGGAGTAAGCATGGTACTGCATCATCCCCTCCTTCGTCTACACCAGTCTTGCCCACACAGGAGGCCCCTAGTACATCTAGTGCGCCAATACTCCTTACTATGCAACAATTAACGGCTGTAATGGATAATTCTATCAAAAACATTTTAGCCAAAATGCCCACTTATCAGCGAAAGCGCGACTGCTCTGTTTTAGAAAATACTGAAGAGCATGAGGACGCTGATGATATTGGTTCTGAAGTGCCCCTACACCAGTCTGAGGGGGCCAGGGAGGTTTTGTCTGAGGGAGAAATTTCAGATTCAGGGAAAATTTCTCAACAAGCTGAACCTGATGTGATTACATTTAAATTTAAATTGGAACATCTCCGCGCCCTGCTTAAGGAGGTGTTATCTACTCTGGATGATTGTGAGAATTTGGTCATTCCAGAGAAATTATGTAAAATGGACAAGTTCCTAGAGGTCCCGGGGCCCCCCGAAGCTTTTCCTATACCCAAGCGGGTGGCGGACATTGTAAATAAAGAATGGGAAAGGCCCGGCATACCTTTCGTCCCTCCCCCTATATTTAAGAAATTGTTTCCTATGGTCGACCCCAGAAAGGACTTATGGCAGACAGTCCCCAAGGTCGAGGGGGCGGTTTCTACTCTAAACAAACGCACCACTATACCCATAGAAGATAGTTGTGCTTTCAAAGATCCTATGGATAAAAAATTAGAGGGTTTGCTTAAAAAGATGTTTGTTCAGCAAGGTTACCTTCTACAACCAATTTCATGCATTGTTCCTGTCACTACAGCAGCGTGTTTCTGGTTCGATGAACTAGAAAAGGCGCTCAATAAAGATTCTTCTTATGAGGAGATTTTGGACAGAATTCATGCTCTCAAATTGGCTAACTCTTTCACCTTAGACGCCACTTTGCAATTGGCTAGATTAGCGGCGAAAAATTCTGGGTTTGCTATTGTGGCGCGCAGAGCGCTTTGGCTAAAATCTTGGTCAGCGGATGCATCTTCCAAGAACAAATTGCTTAACATTCCTTTCAAGGGGAAAACGCTGTTTGGCCCTGACTTGAAAGAGATTATTTCTGATATCACTGGGGGCAAGGGCCACGCCCTTCCTCAGGATAGGTCTTTCAAGGCCAAAAATAAACCTAATTTTCGTCCCTTTCGCAGAAACGGACCAGCCCCAAGTGCTACGTCCTCTAAGCAAGAGGGTAATACTTCTCAAGCCAAGCCAGCCTGGAGGCCAATGCAAGGCTGGAACAAAGGTAAGCAGGCCAAGAAACCTGCCACTGCTACCAAGACAGCATGAGATGTTGGCCCCCGATCCGGGACCGGATCTGGTGGGGGGCAGACTCTCTCTCTTCGCTCAGGCTTGGGCAAGAGATGTTCTGGATCCTTGGGCGCTAGAAATAGTCTCCCAAGGTTATCTTCTGGAATTCAAGGGGCTTCCCCCAAGGGGGAGGTTCCACAGGTCTCAATTGTCTTCAGACCACATAAAAAAACAGGCATTCTTACATTGTGTAGAAGACCTGTTAAAAATGGGAGTGATTCATCCTGTTCCATTAGGAGAACAAGGGATGGGGTTCTACTCCAATCTGTTCGTAGTTCCCAAAAAAGAGGGAACATTCAGACCAATCTTAGATCTCAAGATCCTAAACAAGTTCCTCAAGGTTCCATCGTTCAAAATGGAAACCATTCGAACAATTCTTCCTTCCATCCAGGAAGGTCAATTCATGACCACGGTGGATTTAAAGGATGCGTATCTACATATTCCTATCCACAAGGAACATCATCGGTTCCTAAGGTTCGCATTTCTGGACAAGCATTACCAGTTTGTGGCACTTCCGTTCGGATTAGCCACTGCTCCAAGAATTTTCACAAAGGTACTAGGGTCCCTTCTAGCGGTGCTAAGACCAAGGGGCATTGCAGTAGTACCTTACTTGGACGACATACTGATTCAAGCGTCGTCCCTTCCACAAGCAAAGGCTCACACGGACATTGTCCTGGCCTTTCTCAGATCTCACGGGTGGAAAGTGAACGTAGAAAAAAGTTCTCTATCTCCGTCAACAAGGGTTCCCTTCTTGGGAACAATAATAGACTCCTTAGAAATGAGGATTTTTCTGACAGAGGCCAGAAAATCAAAACTTCTAAACTCTTGTCAAATACTTCATTCTGTTCCTCTTCCTTCCATAGCGCAGTGCATGGAAGTAATAGGTTTGATGGTAGCGGCAATGGACATAGTTCCTTTTGCGCGAATTCATCTAAGACCATTACAACTGTGCATGCTCAGTCAGTGGAATGGGGACTATACAGACTTGTCTCCGACGATACAAGTAGATAGGAGGACCAGAGATTCACTCCGTTGGTGGCTGTCCCTGGACAACCTGTCACAGGGGATGAGCTTCCGCAGACCAGAGTGGGTCATTGTCACGACCGACGCCAGTCTGGTGGGCTGGGGCGCGGTCTGGGGACCCCTAAAAGCTCAGGGTCTTTGGTCTCGGGAAGAATCTCTTCTCCCGATAAATATTCTGGAACTGAGAGCGATATTCAATGCTCTCAAGGCTTGGCCTCAGCTAGCAAAGGCCAAGTTCATACGGTTTCAATCAGACAACATGACGACTGTTGCGTACATCAACCATCAGGGGGGAACAAGGAGTTCCCTGGCGATGGAAGAAGTGACCAAAATCATTCAATGGGCGGAGACTCACTCCTGCCACTTGTCTGCAATCCACATCCCAGGAGTGGAAAATTGGGAGTCGTCAGACATTTCATCCGGGGGAGTGGGAACTCCATCCGGAAATCTTTGCCCAAATTACTCAATTGTGGGGCATTCCAGACATGGATCTGATGGCCTCTCGTCAGAACTTCAAGGTTCCTTGCTACGGGTCCAGATCCAGGGATCCCAAGGCGACTCTAGTAGATGCACTAGTAGCACCTTGGACCTTCAAACTAGCTTATGTATTCCCGCCGTTTCCTCTCATCCCCAGGCTGGTAGCCAGGATCAATCAGGAGAGGGCATTGGTGATCTTGATAGCTCCTGCGTGGCCACGCAGGACTTGGTATGCAGACCTGGTGAATATGTCATCGGCTCCACCATGGAAGCTACCTTTGAGACGAGACCTTCTTGTTCAAGGTCCGTTCGAACATCCGAATCTGGTCTCACTCCAACTGACTGCTTGGAGATTGAACGCTTGATCTTATCAAAGCGAGGGTTCTCAGATTCTGTCATTGATACTCTTGTTCAGGCCAGAAAGCCTGTAACTAGAAAAATCTACCACAAAATATGGAAAAAATATATCTGTTGGTGTGAATCTAAAGGATTCCCTTGGGACAAGATAAAAATTCCTAAGATTCTATCCTTTCTTCAAGAAGGTTTGGAGAAAGGATTATCTGCAAGTTCTTTGAAGGGACAGATTTCTGCCTTGTCTGTGTTACTTCACAAAAAGCTGGCAGCTGTGCCAGATGTTCAAGCCTTTGTTCAGGCTCTGGTTAGAATCAAGCCTGTTTACAAACCTTTGACTCCTCCTTGGAGTCTCAATTTAGTTCTTTCAGTTCTTCAGGGGGTTCCGTTTGAACCCTTACATTCCGTTGATATTAAGTTATTATCTTGGAAAGTTTTGTTTTTGGTTGCAATTTCTTCTGCTAGAAGAGTTTCAGAATTATCTGCTCTGCAGTGTTCTCCTCCTTATCTGGTGTTCCATGCAGATAAGGTGGTTTTGCGTACTAAACCTGGTTTTCTTCCGAAAGTTGTTTCTAACAAAAACATTAACCAGGAGATAGTCGTGCCTTCTTTGTGTCCGAATCCAGTTTCAAAGAAGGAACGTTTGTTGCACAATTTGGATGTAGTGCGTGCTCTAAAATTCTATTTAGATGCTACAAAGGATTTTAGACAAACATCTTCCTTGTTTGTTGTTTATTCTGGTAAAAGGAGAGGTCAAAAAGCAACTTCTACCTCTCTCTCTTTTTGGCTTAAAAGCATCATCAGATTGGCTTACGAGACTGCCGGACGGCAGCCTCCTGAAAGAATCACAGCTCATTCCACTAGGGCTGTGGCTTCCACATGGGCCTTCAAGAACGAGGCTTCTGTTGATCAGATATGTAAGGCAGCGACTTGGTCTTCACTGCACACTTTTACTAAATTTTACAAATTTGATACTTTTGCTTCTTCTGAGGCTATTTTTGGGAGAAAGGTTTTGCAAGCCGTGGTGCCTTCCATCTAGGTGACCTGATTTGCTCCCTCCCTTCATCCGTGTCCTAAAGCTTTGGTATTGGTTCCCACAAGTAAGGATGACGCCGTGGACCGGACACACCTATGTTGGAGAAAACAGAATTTATGTTTACCTGATAAATTACTTTCTCCAACGGTGTGTCCGGTCCACGGCCCGCCCTGGTTTTTTAATCAGGTCTGATAATTTATTTTCTTTAACTACAGTCACCACGGTATCATATGATTTCTCCTATGCAAATATTCCTCCTTTACGTCGGTCGAATGACTGGGGAAGGCGGAGCCTAGGAGGGATCATGTGACCAGCTTTGCTGGGCTCTTTGCCATTTCCTGTTGGGGAAGAGAATATCCCACAAGTAAGGATGACGCCGTGGACCGGACACACCGTTGGAGAAAGTAATTTATCAGGTAAACATAAATTCTGTTTTTGAATAAATATGAAGATTTATCAGCATCAACCTCTGAGACAGAATCCTCTGAACCAGAGGAACCATTATCAGAATCAGAATGATGATGTTCATTTAAAAATTCATCTGAAAAATGAGAAGTTTTAAAAGACCTTTTACGTTTACTAGAAGGAGGAATAACAGAAATAGCCTTCTTAATGGATTTAGAAACAAAATCTCTTATGTTAACAGGAACACTCTGAGTATTAGATGTTGATGGAACAGCAACAGGTAATGTAACATTACTAAAGGAAATATTATCTGCATTAACAAGTTTGTCATGACATTCATTACAAACAACAGCTGGAGGAATAGATACCACAAGTTTACAGCAGATACACTTAACTTTGGTAGATCCAGCACCAGGCAGCGTTTTTCCAGAAGTATCTTCTGACTCAGTGTCAATCTGGGACATCTTGCAATATGTAATAGAAAAAACAACATATAAAGCAAAATTGATCAAATTCCTTAAATGACAGTTTCAGGAATGGGAAAAAATGCCAGTGAACAAGCTTCTAGCAACCAGAAGCAATAAATAATGAGACTTAAATAATGTGGAGACAATAGTGACGCCCATATTTTTTAGCACCAAAAAAGACGCCCACATTATTTGGCTCCTAAATGCTTTTGGCGCCAAAAATGACGCCGTATCCGGAACGCCGACACTTTTGGCGCAAAAAAACGTCAAAAAATGACGCAACTTCCAGCGACACGTATGACGCCGGAAACAGAAAAAAAATTTTGCGCCAAAAAAGTCCGTGCCAAAAATGATGCAATAAAATTAAGCATTTTCAGCCCCCGCGAGCCTAACAGCCCACAGGGAAAAAAAGTCAAATTTTAAGGTAAGAAAAAAATTGATTTATTCATATGCATTATCCCAAATATGAAACTGACTGTCTGAAATAAGGAACGTTGAACATCCTGAGTCAAGGCAAATAAATATTTGAATACATATATTTAGAACTTTATATAAAAGTGCCCAACCATAGCTTAGAGTGTCACAGAAAATAAGACTTACTTACCCCAGGACACTCATCTACATGTAGTAGAAAGCCAAACCAGTACTGAAACGAGAATCAGTAGAGGTAATGGTATATATAAGAGTATATCGTCGATCTGAAAAGGGAGGTAAGAGATGAATCTCTACGACCGATAACAGAGAACCTATGAAATAGACCCCGTAGAAGGAGATCATTGAATTCAAATAGGCAATACTCTCCTCACATCCCTTTGACATTCACTGCACGCTGAGAGGAAAACCGGGCTCCAACCTGCTGCGGAGCGCATATCAACGTAGAATCTAGCACAAACTTACTTCACCACCTCCATAGGAGGCAAAGTTTGTAAAACTGATTTGTGGGTGTGGTGAGGGGTGTATTTGTGGGCATTTTGAGGTTTGGGAAACTTTGCCCCTCCTGGTGGGAATGTATATCCCATACGTCACTAGCTCATGGACTCTTGCTAATTACATGAAAGAAATAACATTTTTGGTGTTTACTATCCCTTTAACTGTGCCTGCAAGCGGGTAGCTTTTGTTTTGATGCATATGTTTATTAATAAATATTTCAACTGTGCCTATGCAACCAATGGGGTTTTACTGGGGTTAATCAAATAATACCCAATATAGATTATAATATTTGACATGCCAATATTAATATATCAATACATATACAGGGATAAAGGATGTGTAAGGGCGCGTGCGTGTGTACGACTATGAAATTGTAAAGATAAAATGTAATTTCTCATAAAATTCGATATATAATCTATTGATGTATATTAATATATATATATATATATAGTGATGTCAGAAAATTATAGAGCATGCCATTTTAAGCAACTTTCTAATTTTCTCTTATTATCAATTTTTCTTTGTTCCTTTGCTATCTTTCAGCTAGATTACGAGTTTTGCGGTATGGGTGAAAAAGCAGTGTTAAAGGGACAGTATACACTCATTTTCATATAGCTGCATGTAATAGACACTGCTATAAAGAATAAGATAAGATGCACAGATACTGATATAAAAATCCAATATAAAACAGTTTAAAAACGTACTTAGAAGCTCTCAGTTTAGCTCTGTGAAAAGGAAGTTGGAAAGCCCACTGCAAGTGGGAAATAAGACACTCCCCCCTCCCCCTTCTTTTGCATATGAAAAGACCCTTTACACAAACAGGAGCAAGCTGGAGAAGGTAGCTGATGGTATTCAAATAAAACTTTGGGGCTTGGTTAGGAGTCTGAAAATCAGAGCAATGTTATTTAAAAATAAGCAAAACTATACATTTAAAAAAAACAAAAAAACTTTATGGGCTTTTTAAATAGATCATCTACAAAACATTTATGCAAAGAAAAAATGAGTGTATAATGGCTCTTTAAGGCTCATAATGCTGCTTTTTCACTACCGCTGGTATTATGAGTCTTGCAGGTTTAGCTTTCTTGGACTGTAAATCTCCTCTGTTGAGTGAACCTGTGGAGTGTTAAGAACGAACCGGGACCCCTGGCAGAAAGGAGAGTCAGATGCGGCGCAGATCTTCGGTTACTAATGTGTAAGTACCAATGCGTTTTTCTTTGAGAAGCCTTTGATGTCTATTTAAGCAGACGCTTCTGTTTTCTACTTAGACGGCTCACAGCGTTCAGGATACTTTCACCCCCTGAGAGGACTCAAAGATTTCCATTGTGTATCTAACCTGTGGAAAAGCCTTTGGAAGACGCTTTGGACGAACACCTTTATTTGGGAGCCTATTTCAATAGTATCAGCTTCTGTATAAGAAGCAATTTTTTACACTTTATGTTTCATGTTATTTGATGTTTTAAATATATGTAATCTTTATATTTTTTTGCCTAAATTAATTTTAAAGTGGTTAGGACCGGTCATTAAATTTGGTATATATTAGTTTATGAGTGTATGAATTTATGTGCATTTATTTTTTTGGGAGCTTACTAATTAAAGGAATATATATATATATATATATATATATATATATATATAGTATAATTTTTGGAATCTCCTATTTTGTGGTTTTATTTCATGCTTATAATATTAATACATTGATTCACTTATAAATTGATTCATTTATGAGCTTGGATAATTCTTGGGGTTGAGATATACATAATGTAAGGTTATATACAATTTAAGGATGTACATGGATATCCGATTCAATTTTTGATAACATTGGTAGCTAAGATAAATCACCTCTCATACTATAAACTTTAGTATTCTTTTGTTTGCGCACCTATAAGCTACTTAATTGTATTTCCTTGGGTTTAGCTGCACCGCACACTTTTTTGGCCATAACGTAACGTAATTACGGCAGCTTTCAAAAAGGGGCCTTTATCTTCAGGGGTTAGTGTTAGGCTTTTTTAAGGGTTTATTGGGTGGGTTTTATTTCTAGATTAGGGTTTGGGCGGAAAAATAGTACCCTAAATGCCCTTTTCAGGGCAATGGAGAGCTTAGGTTTTTTAGTTAGGATTTTATTTGGGGGGTTGGTTGTGTGGGTGTTGGATTTTACTGTTGGGGTGTTTGTATTTTTTTTTACAGGTAAAAGAGCTGTGCCCCGCAAAAGGCAGTTTTAAGAGCGATTGGTAGTTTAGTTTAGGCTAGGGGTCTTTTTTTTTGGGGGGGGGGGGGCTTTTTATTTTGATTATGGGTTATTAGATTAGGTGTAATTAGTTTAAATATCTGATCATTTCGTTTTTATTTTGTGTAATTTAGTGTTTGTTTGTTTTTCTTAATTTAGTTAATTGTATTTAATTCATGTAATTGATTTAATTGTAGTGTAAGGTTAGATGTTAGTGTAACTCAGGTTAGGTTTTATTTTACAGCAATATTTCTGGCAATCTCATTATTCCTATTGCACTAATATAATTCTCTTTTGGCTAATTCCTATTAAGCCACAGTGATCGCAAGCCCACAAGGCTACTTATTATTAGCAAAGTCATTTCCCTTCCAGAAACTTGATTGCACTCCCATAAATACATAGTCTATATCAATTTAGGAGGTGATACATTTATACCTATTCTAAATATCTGCAGTTGTATTCCAATAACCCTCTTATTCCATTAAATAAATGTAGGTAGGTGGCAGCGAGGTTAGGGACAGCAGATTAGGGGTTAATAATATTTAAGTAGTGTTTGCGATGCGGGAGTGCGGCGGTTTAGGGGTTAATATATTTATTATAGTGGTGGCGATGTCCGGAGCGGCAGATTAAGAGTTAATAAAAACATTAGTGTTTGCGATGCGGGAGGGCCTCGGTTTAGGGGTTAATAGATAGTTTATGGGTGTTAGTGTACTTTTTAGCACTTTAGTTATGAGTTTTATGGTACAGCTTTGTAGCGTAATCAAAGATCAAAGAGCCATAACGCTGCTTTTCACTCATACCGCAAAACTCGTAATCTAGCCTATTGTTATTTATATCTTCTTACTTCTCTTTAAAAAAAAAAACAACAACTGTATTTCTACCTCTTCTGATCTCCCTTACTTTAAATGTTTCCTCCTTTTTCACCTTAATTTCTCTTTTCCCCATTCAGTTTTAACACTACCAGCTCCCATTTCTCCCAATTGGTTCTGAAAACTGGGCGGAACAGAAGGTGCTAGGTGTTCTGGCGAGTGTACCCAGCCACAGAAGGTAGGTATTCAAACAAACAAGCAGTAAATCAATACAGAGTGAATATGCACACAGGGACAGAGAAGGTTTACACAGTGACCAATCAGATTATCAGTGTTAGAGGGGACTGAAAACAATAATGATTATAATAAAAATGTATGATTTTTTAAAAAATAATTTTAATCCCATTATTACATGCAATAAAGATTGTCACAAAAAGAAATATTCACACTGTGCATAGTGTCTAACCCCCAGGAGCAGTTCATGGAGAATTATAGCTATCCGGGCAAGTAAAACCCTTCATCTTTGCTTTCTGATACATTTTTGAATCCCTATCACATGAAGCACAAGTACACAAATCATTCCAAAATCTAAAACATTAAAAACATGCATTTTTTGATATGTGTATAAATTAGTTATAGGTTGGAGTTCTCTTGCTAAGCAAACGAGGTGCAATGAGTCAGCTTGTAGCGGGAACAGATGTCACTAGGTTGCTTGCTGGTTGCATAAATCCTCACATCATACTCCAGAGCAGTATTAGTCCAAGCAACCCTGAAGAAGCATATAACCGATAGGTTAGTTTTTGTACAGTATATTGCATGTCATTTTAAAATAATGATATCTATTACTTGACATCACACATCGGGCCCCAAATATCAAGCAGGGGATGCCGCTTCAGAGGCCCATTGTTTCAGGCTCGCATGAAACTAAAGCGGATTGAAATCATCCAGATCAGGATGATTGACAGCCTTGCTAGCGGCCAGTGAGCAGGGGGCGGCATTGCACACGCGTTTCTGGTCAAATGCATGTGCAATGATAATGGGGAAGAGGTATAAGGTGTAAAGGAAAGGGGAAAGGTAAAGGGTCAAAGGTGTATGTATGTGTATGTATGTGTATATATATATGTATTTGTATATATATATATATACTGTGTATATATATATATATGTATATATATATATGTGTGTGTGTGTATATATATATATATATATATATATACTGTGTGTGTGTGTATATATATATATATATATATATATATATATGAGAGGAAGAAAGGGGGGTCACCAGCGCTAAAACTACAATAGGAGTGTTAACTTGTATGTTATTGATTGTATATAGAAAATGTGTCAAAGGTTGAAGATGTGATGGTTTATTTTTCTAAAATGTCTGCACTCACTTGGTTGGTAGGGAGTGCAACAAATCTTATATATATAAATAAAATAAAAGAACTGAGCGTGCGGCCTACAATGTGAGTCAGTGTACCCGTGTCACTGAATTAAATGTAAGTCGAAAGAGAAATTTCTCAATAGTGAAAAGGCGCACTTTTCACTATTGAGAAATTTCTCTTTCGACTTACATATATATATATATATACACACACATATATATATATATATGTGTGTGTATATATATATATATGTGTGTGTGTGTGTGTGTATATATATATATATATGTGTGTGTATATATATATGTTTGTGTGTGTATATATATATATATGTGTGTGTGTGTATATATATATATATATATATATATATGTGTGTGTGTATATATATATATATATATATGTGTGTGTATATATATATATATGTGTGTGTATATATATATATATGTGTGTGTGTGTATATATATATATATATATATATATGTGTGTGTGTGTGTGTGTATATATATATATATATATATATATATATATATATATATATATATATATATATATATATATATATGTGTGTGTATATATATATATATGTGTGTGTGTGTGTATATATATATATATATATATATGTGTGTGTATATATATATATGTGTGTGTGTGTGTGTATATATATATATGTGTGTGTATATATATATATATGTGTGTGTGTGTGTGTATATATATATATATATGTGTGTGTGTGTATATATATATATATATATATATATATATATATATGTGTGTGTATATATATATATATATGTGTGTGTATATATATATATGTGTGTGTGTGTGTGTATATATATATATATATATATATATATGTGTGCGTGTTCAATCTAATATGTACAGTTAAACTAATACGGAAAGTGTCTAGCAATAAAAAAAACAAACGCTCTATTGCCTGAGAATAAAAGCTTTATTCATCTGGACTATACAGTGAATTATTGTAGTGCACACTATATTCATGCAATAAATATTAACCACTGACAAGCTGCAGTAATATTAGCCCTCTGTACTGCTTTTATTGTTTATTGTATTTTATATGCACTATGATGAGTAAATGTAGAATAATTATTGTCATTAGTATATTATATTTACAGTTTAAAGGAACATTAAACCCAAAAAAATTATTTTATGATTCAGACAGAGAATTAAATTTTAAACAATATGCAAATTTTCTTATATTATCTAATTTGCTTCATTCTTTAGATATTCTTTGATAAAGAAATAGCAATGCACATGGGTGAGCCAATCACACGAGGCATCTATGTGCAGTCACCAATCAGAAGCTACTGAGCCTATCTAGATATGCTTTTCAGGAAAGAATATCAAGAGAATGGAGCAATTTAGATAATAGAAGTACATTACAAAGTTGTTTAAAATTGTATTCTCTATCTGAATCATGAAAGAAAAAATTTGGGTTTAATATCTCTTTAAGTGTAGGCTCTTTTTTAACACTTTCCCTGAACTGTGTATGAGTAAAATAAATTTCTTTAACTCTTTCGGTATCTTAATTTTGTTGTCAACAACATTTCAACATCTAAAATGTTAATAAATGGTGACATATTAATGTTTATTCCTCAGAAACCCTAGAGTTTTTAGTAAAAAAAAAAAGAAACGGAAATTTCAGCCATGTGCGGACAGCTCTATCCTTTTTGTATTTGAGATCTGCATGGAACCCTTCTATCACAATTGTGAAAAAAAAGAACTATCAAAATAAAAGGTATGGTGGATCTATTCTCATCAAGTTGAGTATAGTCTCTTATTCTGTGCACAGTAATTATTTAGAGGGACAGTCAACTCCAAAAGTGTTATTGTTTAAAAACATAGATAATCTCTTTATTGCCCATTCCCCAGTTTTACACAGCCAACATGGTTTTATTAATATACTTTCTGACAGCCCCCTAATCACATGGCTATTTATTTATTATCTATTGACTTGCATTTTAGACAATTAGTGCTGTGTTATCCACAACCCACGGGTGTGAGCACAATGTTATCTATATGGCTCACACTGCTATTGTGAAATGCTAATAAAAAATGTGATAAGAGTAGTGGCTTAGAAACAGGCAGACATTTAGAGGTTTAAATGTTATAAAGTATATTAATATAACAATGTTGGTTGTGCTAAACTGGGGAATGGGTAGTAAAGGTGTTATCTATCTTTTTAAACAATGACAATTTTGGTGTTAACTGTCCCTTTAACTATTTTGGTCACTCTTATTGGCTGCACTGTGTACATATATGATAATGGATCTAATTGCTAAATATTTATCCATGTGTGTGTATATATATATATATATATATATATATATATATATACACTATATATATATATATATATATATATATATATATATATATATATATATATATGTTTGTGCGTGTATGTCTATGTATATATGTATGTATGTGAAGTGTTTTAAAAAAATATTACAATGCATAATTTAGCAACTTTATAAAGTAGTTTTCATTTTATTTTTACATAGGGCATGAATAGGACTATTCCGAGTATGACTAAACATTGAAATAATTTTTCTATTACTACTTGTACAACAAACCTTAACATTCTTAACATTTTAATTGTAAAAGCCAACCTTAATACTATTTATGTAAAGGCCTTCAGGCCTTTACACGCCTTCAGCTTAGGGGCTTCAGCCTTAGCACTCAAGCGATAGCCGACATGGGTTTTTCAGTGCTCTCCCACAGAAGTCTATTATATGAGGGATTTAGCACACTCACTCTATCCGACATCCAGATGTTTGTTTGTCCTAGGCTTTCGCTCGAGTGTTAATATATTACTTTCAACTTGTAGTATGAGCACAAAAATAAAAGCGCTATTGATTTAACTTAAGAAGTGTTAGAACATAATAGTTCTAATATTTTTGCACTCCACTTGTTACCTAGGCCTATGTGTATTGTGTGTGTGGAGTAAGGGCTTATTAACTGCACTGAGTAGCTTGGGTACCATTGCAGTACAAGTTTGCTAATGCGAGCCTGCAACTGCAAGTAAAAAGCAGATGTCTTGGCCCTTTTCTCACACAACTTGTTCCATTAATAAAGTAGGTAGAGCTGCACAAGCAATGTCATGGGTAATGTTTAATTCCGGCATCAGATGCAGCCTAAATGTCCTTGAACAAGGATTGACAGGTTCCTTGCCTGGAAGCCTTGCCCATCCACAATATGACTTTAGTTGCACTGTGTATGTGTAGGAATCGATAATGTATTAAACTCACAGTTTCATAAACAAAAAAAGTCTTCATTATGGTCTATTTAGATTGTTGATGTCACAAATTGTTTTGTTTTGTTTTTTTTTTTAAAAAAAAAAATTCAATTAATTTTGATATCACAACATTATTACCGGAGGAGATGATGCAGGTAGGAGCTGAATTTGCCACTGCAGCCACTATAAAAGAAGCAGAGTTTAGATAACTTATTCTTTTGTAAATCACAGGAAAAAGTGTGAGCCCCTCTACTTTACAGAATTAAGGAGACGGTACCCAAATGCTAAATCACTTTAAAGTTATGCAGCACATATGTAAAGAGTTGACTAGAAAATATCACATGACCATCTCTATGCAAAAAAGGGAAGATAGTTTACCTCAAGATGTACTCAGTAGCCACATCCCACTGTAAAGGGACTAAAAGCATCCAATTGGGATGCTTGTCCCAGGACTTGCAAGGGACCATGCATCTGGCATGTGCAAGCACAGTCACTTTACCTTAGTTTAAGGAAATTTCCTTATAATATCAGGAGATTATGGTGAAATCCCACAAGATCACAGCAAAGCAAAGTGTTAACTCAGTACTGCTGTTTTGCTTTTTTCCCCACCATGCTGATAACAGAAACTTAAAGATACCTACACACAGATCAATTACTCTGATGAGCTGCAGAAATTATGATGTAAAGGGGTCAATTTATTAAATGCAGGGCGGACATGATCATGTCTGCACAAAATCGCTAAATGCCGACAGCATTTCTTGCGAAGTGTTTGTGCAATGCTGCCCCTTGCACATTCACGGCCAATCGGCTACTAGCAGAGGCCGTCAATTATCCCGATCGTATCAAATCAGGATGATTGCAGCTCACCACCTAAAAGGTGGTGACAAGTTTAGGAGCAGCGGTTTTACGACTGCTGCTTCTAAACTTTGGGCAGAGAAAGCAGCATCCACTAGCCCAAAATATCTTCCTTTTTTACATAAAGATGTTCATGTGATATTGTCTTGTTATCTTTTTACAGATATGCTGAATATCTAAGGTGACTTAGCATATGTGTAGCATGTCTCTGTAATGCATGTGGAAAGTACATGGTCATACCTGTGCTCCTATTATGCTACAGCTATTAAAATAATTGCACTTATTGAATACATAGCAGTTTATAGACTGGAGAGAATGTGAAACCATTAACCATACAAATATGGTACCTCAGCAACATGATTTGTTTTATACTAGATAATTGTTATATGGGATTTGCACTCAAAGAGCAATTACAGGGACATTAATGTACAGTACAAATAAATTAGATACGTATATGAAAGATGATTATTTAATAGTTACATATTGTTACATATATTTTGGCAAGTAGAAAGAGGTTAAAATGGATAAAAAGGACAAAAATGCTTCTAATTAAAATCATTAGTTTGTCTGCGGCATACGCACATATGCTGTGAGGGTTCGTGCACCAGTGTTCAAGCTCAGAGAGCTGGCGGGGGTATGTTTTGTGCTTGTGATGACTTAGTTTGTGTCAGACAAGTCACTGCTGACTGCTGTAGTGTATGAATACAGGTGCACGGGCATATGTATGTATGCCGCTGATACACAGTAATAACGTTTACTAGAAGCATTTTTATTTATAATGGAAGTGTATTGTAATCATGCTTCTATTTAAAAAATCAAATGAACCCATGCCAATTTCAATTTTCCTTTTATTTTCAATTTCAATCTATCCTTTTAAGTTAAACTTAAAATTAATGTAAAGTTTAATGAGAAAGTGCCAGGTATCTAAAAATACTCTTAAAAACAGGGGCACTTTCATTCATTAAACTTTACAATGAAGCTTCTTTTTTTTAAAATACTTACCTTTTGAAAACAGACCCGGCGATTCCTCCGCCCGCAGCTCCTACTGTACTTAGCAGATCAATGACCAAATCCAGGTTCCTCCAATCATTGCATTGCCCAATAAGCTGGATGCCAAAGGGGGCACACAACGATTGAAGGAAGTTGGATTTTGTCATCGATCTGCTAACTACAGCAGGAGCTGCGGGCGGAGGATCGCCCGTCTCCTTTCAATAAAGAAAAGGTAAGTATTTGAAAAATAATTTTTAAAACTAACAGGAAATGCATTTGTTAACAACGCATTCCTAGGGACAGATTGATTACAGGGTAATTAAATATTCCACAGCTCCCCATATGCATAAAAGCAAAATATTTATTTTCCAGGGCAGGGATATCTATTTAAAGAAAATGCAGTACATTTTTCCCCCCAATATATTCTTTTGCATACAGTGAAGAAACATAACTTCATTGCCTCTTTCCTACAGTTAGAACAGAGCTGGTAGTCTGATGTCTAGCCAATGAAGAGTGCTTAGATCTTACCCACGCAGCACTTGGTGACATTGTTAAACACAAGATCTGCAGGACAGCAGTGGGATGAGGAGAGAAGGCAGGTATCATCATCCAGGCATTTTTCTGCTCCACTCCCAAAGTCATCTACGTTACATAAGCAGTTGCCATTACTGCATTGCTTGTTGGGGCAGGAAGAGCAAAGAATATCTGCAAGGAAATAATCAGTTACAAACCAATATTCGGGGTTACACAGTCTAAGAAAGAAAGAATCCATTTTCAGTCTTCCTTGCTTTGGCCAATTAGGGACAGATATCAATAAGCTTGTTCTTTTGAGCCAGCCAATCACTGAATAGCATGTTGCAGGCTCAAGTAAATTTCAGCCATACTTGAGGTGCTCCAGACTCTGAAGTGAGTTGAACAATCACTTTTCAAGGGTATTTTAAAGTAAAAACAGGCAAAATAATGAATAAATTACAATGTTTTATTATCTTGAATTAAACATTTTACAGGTTAATGAAGTGTTGAGTTTTTTTGTACATATTACATTTCCATTAACAATAAGACAATTTACTCCATCACTTTCTAAAGTGTAATACTAAAAATAATAGGATTTAAAAAAAAAAAAACTTTTACTATGGTATATTCATCATATTTTGCAGATATCTACACTGTTGATCTTAGCTTTATTTCTCAGTCATCCTTGACAACACAGGTTCATATTTCAGCTAAAGTGCTTTTTTATGCTGAGGCCATACTTGCACTATGTTTCAGGAAATTGTTATTGACCTAAAATACAGTGTATGGGGTTGATTTATGCGGATGCTGCTTCCGACCCACTCCGCTTCGCTGCTCTTTAACTCGTCCGCCACCTCTGAGGTGGCGGACAGCAATCAGCCCGATCAGATACGATCGGGCTGATTGACACCCCCTGCTAGCAACCGATTGGCTGCGAATCTGCAGGTGCAATGATAAATGCCGACAGCATATGCTGTCGGCATTTATCGATGTGCGGCGGACATGATACGATACAGCGTATCATGTCCTTCCGCACCTTAATAAATTGACCCTTAAGAAGGGACAGAGCACAATAAAATATCAGCCTTTATTGTAGTACATTACTGAAAAGCAAATTATACAGAAATTATTTTGTGGACACCATTTCCTATAATTTTCTAGGTTTATAAATTTAGTTGGTGGATTTTGCAAGTAAAAAAAAAGTTCCATGTGTTTATAATGATTTAAAGGGATATGAAACACAAACATTTTCTTTTAAAAAGGTTTCTAATTTATTTCTATTATCAAATTTGCTTTATTCCCATGATATTATGTGTTAAAGAAATACCTAGGTATGCATCTGATGCACTAGATGACAGTGTTGCCATCTAGTGTTCTTGCAATAAATAACATTCTTGCAAAACTGCTGCCATATAGCGCTCCAGAAATGGGCCGGCTCCTAAGCACACATCCCTGCTTTTCAACAAAAGATACCAAAATAACTAAGAAAAAGTAATAATAGGAGAATAATAAAGTTGTTTAAAATTGCATGCTCTATCTGTTTTATGAAAGAAAAATGTTGGGGTCCATATTCCTATAAGTATGTAATACCTGTCATAAGACGAGATGTTCCTGTGTTTCTGCCAACCAAGGGGTTTGATCACTGATGTGTGTATCTTGGTAGCTGAGGGATCAATTACTGTACTAATGTGTTTATGGGGAAATAAGGGGTCAATCACTGTTGTGGGTGTTACTGGTATCTAGGGGTCAATCAGTGTTGTTTGTGTTTTTGGTTACTAAATGGTCAGCCACTGTTGTATGTGTTGCTAGCGACTAAGGGGCCAATCGGTACTACTGATGTTACTGGAAACCAAGAAGTTTCTAGTGGCAGACAAGTGATATAATCACTTTTTGTGCCAGATTGGCTAAGGTTAATGTGCAGGAGCTATTCAATTTACCCATAGTCCAATTGTCATTTTATACCTGCACATTGCGCCTGATGTTTAATATAGTTTCCATGCAGGTTGGTAACAGATATATTGGTTGATTGTCACGTGTTATACATATGCTTTGATGATGATTATGGAACCTCAAATAAATTGGATACCCCTGTGTTAAACGATCACGTTATTCTGTGGGGACTATTAACTGATTTTATAACATAAAGATCTATAGAATAAAAAAAGACTCAGATGAATGTTTCTAACTGGAGACGCAACTCTCACTGTAGTGATTTTAGCTAAATGACAACCAGAGAAACCTGGTTTACAGCATTGTTGTAATAGGCAAACCTCTAATGAATATGCTGCAGCAGTATTACTATTTACATAAAAAGCATTCTGTATTAGCAAAGGGCTTCATATTTGTGAAATATTCTGTAGGCTTTACGTTAATAAATTTATTGTATATCATGTATCACCCTTGTTTGACTTGCTTGTCTTCACTTGCTAGGTGACTGACTAATCACTAACGAGGGGCTAACTTCAAGGATATTGGATTCAAACAAATATGATACTAGCATTCTCTTAAAGGGACATAAAACACTGTGCACGGGGGCGTGTCCAAGCAGCGACTCTGAGCAGTCGCATCTTCCTGGAGCTCTGGAGGAAAAAGCTGTAATCCGCCGGTTACTGTTTTAATTTAACAGCATCCAACAAATCTATGAATCTTATCATACTCACAGTTACCTGCTCTCAAACCCCATACCTTAAACTGCTGTGTTGGTGATTCCAGAGCCGGAATCGGACAGTTGAGGCCTGTAGCGGTGGCACTCTCTCAGGCAGCGTTCCCCCCCAGACCTCTGGGGTATCTAGCCACTGCTGGCTGTACTTTCAACAATAAGCGCATCATATCAATAATCCTTGGCGGGTCCTTGTCTCTCTGCTCAATTCATATTCACTACCAGCTAGATGATCTACACATCGGAAATGACAATGCAAACTGCAACCACGAGGAGTGAAGATATAACAGATAACCTGGATAGACAATTTGCTAGAATTGAGGCACTATTTCAATCATTAATCGACAGAGCACCCTCAGAGAAAGAACTTTTATCATATATGGAAAATACACCTGCAAAAGGCAAAGATTTACCCACACCGGATCACTCAGCTGACACAGCAAACCTGACCTTACATCACGACGTGATCAACTATCCTAGAGAGTGGGCCCCACCACAGTTAATCACAATACCTACTGACTGCCCATCTCTCCTAACGCATATCTTTTGGGAACAGAAAGGTATCAGTACCCCTGGAACCTGCTTAGGGGTAAGTCCTTACACGACACGGAAGCAATCATCAAATGAATATGGAAGGGAAATACAGTTCCTTACAGGGGGTGACTTGTTACATCTGCTAACAGAACGGGACATAAGACCTTATAAAATAATATTCAACAGCTCTAATAATGGGGGCATTATTTCCTGGCGACTATCCCCAAACCAGCAATATGACTCTAGGATCTGCTCATGCAGAGCTACTGACCATATGTTCTTAATCGCTGGACTACCATACATCCGCAATGAGAATGCAGCCTTCACCAGCTCCCTCATGGACAAGCACAGGCCTGTTCTTTTGGCACCAAAGCGTGAGCAGGGACTAGTGAGGACCGGAGAAGGCTAAAGACAGAACTCTATTCTTTTTATTCACTCAGTAACAGGCATTAATGGTGCTTGGTGTCACTATAATTTACCAATGTTATAATATGTATAGCGACACATGTTTAATAGACAGAGGCTTGGAATACTACAATAGCTATGTTTGATCTCTCTTACTGTATTTGTACACCTCGTAGGAACCACCCCAGCTACAATATAGGAGATACTATGCTAATGTTGCTTTCGATGCACACAATTTTCCACACTGCTTCTTTATCAGTTTGATATCTTGATTCTAGCATATGTTCATAAGATGTGCACAATTTAGTCAGTTATTTTCCTACAGAAGGTTACATTATTTTTCACCTTAACGCTATATCAATACTAGAGAGGATGGCTCACATACTTTACACCTAGACCCTTTTTTTTTGCGGTCTTTTTTGAGGGGATAAATCAATATATATGCTTTGTATAATGCGCCATTCCAAGATTATTTGTTACACAGATTTGCTGCTCATTCATAGATACTTATTGGAAGGGTGATAATTACCTCCACAACCTAATATACACTTGTCCAGGGTATCTATACCACTTGTATTTTCTGTCTTAATATCGCTACGAGGAGCTATTAACATTAGATATTAATTGCCTTTTTCAGCCACTAGATGGCGATGTTATCACACAAAATATAAGACAAAAGCTTGAAGAGGTGGATAAACGTTTTTTGTTGTGTTTTTTTTCTCACTTCCTATTTTCCAAATTATAAAATATTGTACTTCATTTTATTTTCCCTCTCTTACACCCCACTACATACCAAAAGCCTCACTCCCCCTTTCTTTATGATGACTCTAGATGTCAGATGCTGTTATTACTCCAGGATGATAATTATTAGTGCAGTCGTAGCCTTTAATTCACATTTCTTTTTATTTTCCTATTAGACCATAGAACAGTACTTTTGTTTTATCAAGCAGTCTTGAATATAAAAAAGTGCTTGGAGGACCTATCCCTTATATTGTCCCTATATTGCTCTAGATATATAACTATGAAGGACCCAAGAGAGGTCTAGCAGAATATTATTAGGGACAAAAATGAAGATATTTTTTGTATTATTATGACTCCCAGATAAAATTTGTAATCTTGTTGAAAGCTTGCTATTTTTATGCTTGTATGTTTTTCAGTTTATGTTTATCCTCAATAAAAAAAATAAAAAAAAAACAAAAAAACACTGTGCACTTACAAGACTTTTCTGTAGTTTTGCAATAAATTAAATTACTAGCTGAGCGTGAACATTTTTAGAATGGATTAACAGTTGTTCAAACCCCACCTTTTGATGAATTTGGAGTAGCCAATCCAGACATGCTACTAGAGTAAGCAAGGCTTGCCACTATCAAATCCACACAGTATCTTTTGTTATCACCTCTGCTGTGGGATGTATCAAATAGGTATGTGCAACCGCTCAATATTTTGTAGCCGGATTGATTCCTATAAAGGATTCCCACTCTAAGATCTTTGCAAATCCAAAATACCCAAAGGGAACAAGCGGCTGCTTACATCATCATTCGGATCCTCATGAATTTTCTAAACTAGCTTACAGGAAAGGGGGGGGGTATATTAAAATTAATGGAAGTGAAATGCAGAGGTTGTTTACTACACAAAACTAAACTTGTTTTTACAATCTAAAAGTGTTTAATGTCCCTTTAATAATAACTATGTCATTATAACTGTTTCATGCCACTTTAAGAGGAACTATGCCATGGTAACTGAAATGATCTTTATTGTTGTCGCTACAGTGAATCGTGTCCACCCGCCATTTAATAAATCGGCCCCATACTGTGCATTTTATCTTTTGATGGATCAATACCAATGTAGTAACATTATATATGTGTGTGTGACTAGATAAAAATAAAATAGTATGCTTACTTGATTTTCATATATTGAAAACAATTAAATATAAATGACTATGACAATTTTGTACAAGCTTGAATATGGTCAAATCCAAGCTATAACAAAAATGATAAAAGTGATAAGTAAATATTCTGTTGTATAGCTGGAACAGCAGATATGTTTTGCTGTTGAAAGTCTTATAATATTCCCCACCATTAAAACATTGGGGCCGAATTATCAAGGGCCGAACGGTCTTAAGACCGCTGCTCATTAACTGGTCTGCCTGCTCTGAGGCTGCGGACATCAATCCGCCCAATCCTAAACATTCAGGCTGATTGACACCCCCTGCTAGCGGCCGATTGACCGCAAATCTGCAGGAGGCGGCATTGCACAAGCAGTTCACTAGAACTGCTTGTGCAATGTTAAATGCAGGCAGTGTATGCTGTCGGCATTCAGCGATGTCTGGCAGACATGATACGCTACAGCGTATCATGTCAGACAGACATTGATAATTCGGCCCCAATGAGTTTATCTTGTTAATTAACCAGACTTAAGATATAACTGATGTGAAAATGAAATACCTGTTGATCAAGACCAGCAAACCGCAACACTTACCTTGAGGAGCTGAAAATGAAAGACAGATGGCATTAAATAATTGTATTCACATCATATTATTTTTATAATGTAATCACATTTATACTCACATTTACATTAATGTATTGTAATTGTTGCTGTTTGATTGCCATTTGTGATATATATACTGTATATATATATATATATATATATATACTGTATATATATATGTGTGTGTGGTATAAGGTTAAACACACAAACCATATTGCAGTAAGAAATTGCTTTATCAAGTTAGAACGTTTTATTGCACCTTTATAGCCCTTTAATTATTTTAATATTTTTCTCTGCTTAGCTATACACATCTATATTGGCCGAATTTCCCTATGCGCAGTCTCTACAATTATCAATATTTACTAATATTTCATGTTGCTATTTTACATATTTTTTGGACTGTGGTTCACCCAGGTAGACAATCATCATTAAGTGCAGAGATCCCAGCCGCGCCTATTAGCCATCCCATTTACTAGACAGTTTCAAGTAATTGTTAATCCCTTTTTTTAGCCTAAAACCCTCCACATATCTACTGCAGTATTGATTTTTTTTGGTAAAGCTGGATGTTTTAACAGGAAAAGCAGCTATTTGACATGAGAAAATAATGATAAAGGAGTTATTTGTAAACATTTTAATACACTCCAGCAGGAAAAATGGATCACATGACAGGGGAGATAAGTTTACTGTACATTCTCCCTTTAAAGGGACACTAAAGTCAAACATTAAACTATCATGCATTTCTAAGAGACTTTCCAATCTCCTTCCATTACACTATTGTGAATGGTCTTTTTATTTTAACACCTTCTGAGACACAATTTCCTGCTGGCCATGCACAAGAGTTAATAGTTTATACATATATGAGTATGTGATTGGCTTACGGCTGTCACATGATACAGGGGGCAGGCAAATTAAAGGAAATTTTGAAATGTGTTAGTAAAAATCAGAGTTAGTGCTATCTTTTTACTATGCACTTTTTTGATTATGTAATTCTACAGTATTTAATGGTCCTTTAAAGGGACAGTGTACTGTAAAATAGTTTTTGCCTTAATGTATTCTAATTACTTGTCCTACCAGCTGCAGAGTATAAAATGTATGAGAAATGGCTTCTCTAGGTTCATTTGTGTATAGGAAATACCCAGGTTTGTTCTTTGAAACCACAATCCATTAAAATAGGTTGTGCTTGCAGGTAAAATCAGATCTCCTTATCATTATTATCATTATATAACTTTCTTTACACACACATGCTTTCTTATTTTATATATGTCTGTATACCAATTTACCAAAGCCCTATACTTAAAGAGAACAATGGAAAATTAACAGTTTATTACTTATTTCTCCTACACCCTTCTGGGAGCATAATTTCTTCTGTTGGCTGTGTTTACTTAGTTTGTCAATCATCAATACTTAAGTATAGAAACGTTTAGTATAGGTATGGATACCACAGGCTAAATCAGCTATTTCAAATGTTGAAATAAAGGTAAAGGGATATTTGTAAACAATTTAATACAATCAGCCAGGTGAAATGGATGATTGGGAACAAATTAAAGGGGAGAAATATTTAGGGTAAACTGTCCATTTAACGTTATTGGCATTCACCATGATTTCAGCCACCTTTCTATTTAATATATCTTGTTTTGCGCATTGCAACTACAATCGATTGTTTTTATAGAACATGCCAGTACAAAAGGGTTGAGGCTGCAGCAAGAGAAGACCTTCCATCATTTTTCTGTATATATACTCAAAGGCTTCATTATCTTATCTCTTTTCCTATACACAAAGGACAATACTTAGATACTGAAATTTTCATTTTCAATTGCTAGAATAAAACGGGTGGTTTCAAGTGGCAAAATCAGCTGCATTAAACAGGAAAATACTTTGGGCCAGATTAGAAGTGGAGTGGTATTTTGCTGTTTTCGCTCGCGTGATAATCCGATGCGTGTAAAAAGCTGAATTTAGAAAATTGCGCGCGTGATAACGTATTCCCCCGTAGAAGTTAATGGAGCAAAATAATTGCATATTCCCAAGCGCGCTAACTAACCTGACATAAAAATATAAATTTTTAACATTCCAATGTTCTTCTCACATAACAATATGTTCTTTTTATTCATAAATACATATTTCTACATATATCTGATGGTATGTTGGTACAATATATAGCTATACCTATATGTACACATGATTATATATAGGTATAGATATATACATATATATATATATATATATATATATATAGAGAGAGAGAGAGAGAGAGAGAGGAATATGTATTTAAAAAATACATAGAACATATTCTGCTATGTGTAGAACATTGGAATGTGAAATATTTACAGTAAATACACAGTATAACATTAAAATATGAATATTACATAAATATGTTTCTAGATGTTTTCATCTACTTGACTGTAAAGAGCTCCAATGCACTTGTATATATGTCTATATAGGTATACATGTGTTTATATGTGTATATATGTCTATATAGGTGTACATGTGTTTATATGTGTATATATGTCTATATAGGTATACATGTGTTTATATGTGTATATATGTCTATATAGGTATACATGTGTTTATATGTGTATATATGTCTATATAGGTATACATGTGTTTATATGTGTATATATGTCTATATAGGTGTACATGTGTTTATATGTGTATATATGTCTATATAGGTATACATGTGTTTATATGTGTATATATGTCTATATAGGTATACATGTGTTTATATGTGTATATATGTCTATATAGGTATACATGTGTTTATATGTGTATATATGTCTAGAAATACATATATACACAGGTAAATACATAAATAAATATGTACACACACACACATTTATATATATATATATATATATATATATATATATATATGAATACATATATATACATATTTAGACATATATACTGTATGTATGTATGTTATTAGATAGTGTTATAATGAGTCTAACTGTACTGTACAATGCATTTTTTATGTGTTTTGTGCAATGTTAACCATTGCTCTGAGGACGAAGTAATCATTCTAGGGTAAATCACGACTGTGTTTACTTTCAACTTGTAATAAACCCAACATGTGCAAATATCCGCGATAAACCCCTTTTTGCTTGTGCGTAACTGTTTAACGTACCACTCATAATCTGGCCTTTTATGCGTTATATAATAATACATATCTGAAAAGTTTCTGAGAGCGGTATTAATCCATGTTGTGCAATTAATGTTCTCCAATCAGGGCTCTAGCCATACGGAAGTTTTGTTGTAGCTAGAGTGCAGATTAGAGAATATTTCAAACCATTAGCTCAACAAAATTTTTTTTGAAGTGGGCAGCCGGAGTGCAGGGAATTTGAATTTCAGTGCTACATTAAAAAGTAAGTTATAGTGCATCTTCATTACAACTGATGAATTAAACTCCATCAAAAATATTGCTAACATTCCGGATCTGTTTAGAATATCGCTTTATTTTCCATTAGGTCAACTGTGTCTCTTTGGACCAAGCAGCAATAATGTGGGAGTCCTGTGTCACAGGTATAAAATGTTGTATGGGTTTATAGTTGCATTTTTTTAAAATTCATGGAGACATTTTATGGTCCTGTAAAGACTTAATTTTTCATTGGACAATGTTTAAATGTTCGGTATATCTATCAATACATTGGAAACACTAAACAAGCCCCAATGGTGAATACATTTGTGACACAATGGCTAAAAACATTTCTTGAAAGAACACCACGTCTAATTGTCCATCTGTCTGTCTCTCTGTATTTTTAAAATACTGCAAAAGCCCTATCAGAAAAAATTATATGAATTAAATAACATATAATGAATATGTTATTAGAAAATATTCATGGGTTAGAGCTGAAAAGCATTATCAACATTAAAATATGTACATTAAAGGGACAAAAAAAACAAAATGTTTATTTTATGATTCAGATACATTATACAATTTTAAAAAACTTTCCAATTTACTTCTATTATCAAATTTACTTTGTTCTCATGTTATTCTTTGTTGAAGAGATATCTAGATAGGTAGCGTGCACATGCCTGAAGCTCTACATGAAAGGAAATAGTGCGGCCATCTAGTGCTCTTGCTAATGTGTAAAATTGTTGCAAAACTGCTGCCATATAGTGCTGCAATCACGTGCACACTCCTTAACTTACCTTCCTGTTTTTCAATGAAAGATAACATGAAAATGAAGTGCACACGCCTACAAGTACCGTCCTGCTTTTCAACAAAGGATCACACAAAAACAAAGATTATTTGATACTAGAAGTAAACTGGAAAGTTGATTAAAATTGAATGTTCTATCTGATTCATGAAAGAAAAAATGTGGGTTTTCTGCCCCTTTAAATTCTGTGCAGATTGTCGTTTAATTTTGCAATAAGCTTTCCAGACAGCATAGCAAGTAAATATTTTCCATGAACTGCAGAATATTTCTGATATTATTATTATTGTTATTATTATTATTATTATTATCAGGTATTTGTAGAGCGCCAACAGATTCCCCAGTGCTAGATATTGTCATCTTAGTTTTGGTAACAACTGCACATCAATACAATATGTTATAATAATAATACAGAACAATATATGCTATGTCTATCTTACCTGAACATGCCGGAAACCCTGCAAATAAATAAAAATGAAATAGTGATTTTACAGCATATGAGCTTATTAAACAATACAGTACTGCAAATCTGTTGAAATTAAATCCTTTTGTATTGCTTCTTAAACTGGGGGTCCCCACAAGATTTGATAATGTACTGTGAGTGTGTTGTGAGTGTGTGTCTGTGTATGAATGTATGTATAAGTGAGTGTATGTCTGTGTATGATTGTATGTATAAGTGAGTGTATGTCTGTGTATGAATGTAGGTATAAGTGAGTGTATGTCTGTGTATGAATGTATGTATACGTGAGTGTATGTCTGTGTATGAATGTATGTATAAGTGAGTGTATGTCTGTGTATGAATGTATGTATAAGTGAGTGTATGTCTGTGTATGAATGTATGTATAAGTGAGTGTATGTCTGTGTATGAATGTATGTATAAGTGAGTGTATGTCTGTGTATGAATGTATGTATAAGTGAGTGTATGTCTGTGTATGAATGTATGTATAAGTGAGTGTATGTCTGTGTATGAATGTATGTATAAGTGAGTGTATGTCTGTGTATGAATGTATGTATACGTGAGTGTATGTCTGTGTATGAATGTATGTATAAGTGAGTGTATGTCTGTGTATGAATGTATGTATAAGTGAGTGTATGTCTGTGTATGAATGTATGTATAAGTGAGTGTATGTCTGTGTATGAATGTATGTATAAGTGAGTGTATGTCTGTGTATGAATGTATGTATAAGTGAGTGTATGTCTGTGTATGAATGTATGTATAAGTGAGTGTATGTCTGTGTATGAATGTATGTATAAGTGAGTGTATGTATGTGTATGAATGTATGTATAAGTGAGTGTATGTCTGTGTATGAATGTATGTATAAGTGAGTGTATGTCTGTGTATGAATGTATGTATAAGTGAGTGTATGTCTGTGTATGAATGTATGAATAAGTGAGTGTATGTCTGTGTATGAATGTATGTATAAGTGAGTGTATGTCTGTGTATGAATGTATGTATAAGTGAGTGTATGTCTGTGTATGAATGTATGTATAAGTGAGTGTATGTCTGTGTATGAATGTATGTATAAGTGAGTGTATGTCTGTGTATGAATGTATGTATAAGTGAGTGTATGTCTGTGTATGAATGTATGTATGAGTGTATGTCTGTGTATGAATGTATATATAAGTGAGTGTATGTCTGTGTATGAATGTATGTATAAGTGAGTGTATGTCTGTGTATGAATGTATGTATAAGTGAGTGTATAAATAAGTATGTGCATGTATGAGTGTGTGTGTATTTATGAGAGAGTGTGTGTATTTGTGTTTAAGTAAACAAAATACCCCACAAATGTACTCAGTTTGGCACATAGCTAATTTTATACCTCTTTAAATATGTGGGTGTTAACATATGTGGGGGAGAAGCCTACATGGAATCTACATGGATTTAGACTTAGGGCTCAATTTAACAATAAGTGGATGGACAAGGTTCACTGTCATGAACCTCATACGCCCAGCCTTTCTGGTTGTGCAATGCTGCCTCCTGCTTGTGCGTGGCCAATGGCGCACAAGAGGGGGCTGTCAATCATCCCGATCCGATCAGGATGATTTCAGTCCGCCACCTAAATTGTTGTGTCATGGACAGGTTAAGTAGCAGCGGTCTTTAGACTTATACTTAACTAGCGTTTCAAGCCTAAAACACTGCTTTTTTTAATGGAGCCCAAAGACTCTAAGATTAGCAATGGCTATGAACGTTAAAATTACTTATTTTTTGCCAATAATCCCCTCACTTGTGTGATATTTTGATGTATAAAAAAAAAACTTTTTTTTACATGCATAATATATATCTGCAAATAAGCACTACATTGTAAAGAATCTGTATGCTGAATAAATGCCACATTGGTAGCAACGTTTGCATTGCTGTGCAGTCTAAGGTCATACCCTTTAAAAAACATCTTATCTCCTTTGCCTTGGCTCCAGCACTGATCAAGCAATCACTGTGTGCCATGTTGTAGAGTAAGGAATTGTTGTCTCCATTATACTCCCCTAATTCTCTAGTGCTAATTAAAAAACATTGCAGTGAAATAACCAAAATAATTAACGAGTACATTCAAAAATGGTTTGTTTTTGTTCTAAAGTAAATCATTAATGGCACTTTTAACTAATTCTTGAATCAAAAAAATGTTGTTTAATTTGTTGATTCAAAAGATTAGTTAAAGAGATTGTCAGACATTTAAATAAATTGTGCATTTTGTATGCTTGACTATTCCTTTAACAAAGGAATAACTAGGAATTACATTTTTAGTTTTCTGTCCCTTTAATAAATGATGAAATACATATTATCCCCCATGTTGTAGTTTGGACAGCCATGTCAAAGAAATAAGGTGTTTGAGGATCATTCAAGATTAATATTCTTACAAGCAAATGTTAACTTTTTCTGTACTAAATATTTTTTATATTCAAATACTTGCATTCAAATGCTGATTCTCAAAGATTTCTATGTAAGTCTACAGGAATAAACATTGGAATGGAATATTAGTTTGTTATCATACTATATTCTATGTTAACATGGGAATTTTAATGTTATTAAGGGAAACATTTGTTCCACTATACAAATAGATGTTTGTGCATTTCTTGTCCATTCTAGAAGACAGAATGTTTGAATTTCAGTTCTAATGGTTTCAACACTAAATATCCAACAATAAATTAAAATTTGAAGCAAATTTAGACAAAACAATAACTTAACGTACAAATACAATGGCAACTCTAAACTAAATATATTGCACACTTTCTTCAATACACAAAATCTTACATTTTTTAAATCTTCAGAATTTCAGGACATATCTAAACTAACCCTACATAACCCCAATTGTATGCTCTATCTAAAACATAAAAGATACATTTGGGGTTTCATGTCCCTTTAAGGCCTTAATAAACCAAGACCACATAACTACAACGATGGATAAATACCTACCACCTATATTAATATAAGCAGATCATTTACACCCACAGATACCCCCACCCAATCAACATATACCTTTGTGGAAAATGGAGCAGGATATTAATATGATATATAAAATCGTCATTGTTTCTTCAGGGTAGATGTTCACAAAACCTACTTTACCGGTCAATGGAAAATGTAATCCACACTTACTATGTTCCCTATATATAGGTCTGGGTAACATGGTAATGGAATATTATTTATTTTTTATATGCGTGCTCAGAAAAAGACAACCTCCTGCTACTTCCAAGCAATCTGTTCTGCAAACAAAGGGATCAAGAGAGTTTAGCAATACATGCAGATAACAGAGGAATGTGAAAGCATCAGTTCCCCATAGCTGGAACTAATATGACCAATAGTCTGCATGATGGCTTCCTTCACTTATTATAGTTGCATTATTTACAGTTTTGATGGCAACCAAATCATTTGGTTTCAATATATTAAGTATCCAAGATCAACCAGTGTTTAGATATTTATATTTCTGGTTCTACCACATGCCAATACAATGAATGTGGTTGATTTTGTTTTAGTGCTGTCTCATCATGCAATAAGCATTTGTTTCTTATTTTATTTCGATATGCTTTTCAAAAAAGGATATCAAAAGAATGAAGCAAATTAGATAGTCAAAGTAAATTGGAAAGTTGTTTAAAATTGCATACTCTTTCTGAATCATGAAAGAATAAATTTGGGATTCATGCCCCTTTCAAGATTTATCATTCTCCTCTTTACTATTAGCTTACAATTCATAAGATGGAAGATATTTCTAAATGTTTATCATATCACACAATTTAATTCAATTTAAACTATGCATCTGTTATGAATGGGTTGCCATGCAGTCATATTTTTATGTGATTGTTAAATAAACTTTTTCCAATGCTCAGAATGTTTGACTTAAAGGGGCAGTAAACTTACAAACTAATGTTCTATAATTCTGCACATAGTGCAGAATTATATAACATTAGCTTACCGGCAGATTTATACAGTAAAGTATTGCAGAGAAATTTTATGTAAAAGCTCAATTTTCCAGAACGCCGCTCCTTGCTCTACTGAGCGGGTCTGGTTTTTACACAGCGCATCGCGGCAACTCTGTCTAGTCACAGTGTGCCCGGTCGCGCCATTAAAATGAATGTAGCTCACTTCTACTACTACACTGTATAAATCTGCCGGTAAGCTAATGTTATATAATTCTGCACTATGCTATGTATGTGCTCTGCATTCCTCTGTATATGCTATGTATGTGTTTTGTTTGTTTCTGTATGTGCTATGTATATTCTCTGCATTCCTCTGTATATGCTATGTATGTGTTCTGTTTGTGTCTGTATGTGCTATGTATGTGCTCTGCATTCCTCTGTATATGCTATGTATGTGTTCTGTTTGTGTCTGTATGTGCTATGTATGTTCTCTGCATTCCTCTGTATATGCTATGCATGGGCTCTGTATGTGCTATGCATTCCTCAATATGTGCTATGTATGTATTCTGTATGTGCTATGTATGTGTTCTGTATGTGTTATGCATGTGCTCTGCATTTGCTGTATATGCTATGTATGTGCTCTGCATTCCTCTATATGTGCTATGTATGTGTTCTGTATGTGCTATGTATGTTTTCTGTATGTGTTATGCATGTGCTCTCTATCATCGTTGCCAACATTTGAAAACATTTCCAGGGACACTTTGCAGCAGAGCCATCCCCATGTATTGTTTGCATGGTTCTGCCAACTTCAATCCACTTTAAAACAAGCACATAAATATTAATAGTATAATTTAGCCATACTGATTGCTTAAAGGGATAGGAAAGTTTAACTTAAACTTTCATGATTCAGACAGAGCATGTCATTTTTTAATTTAATTCTACTTTGTTCTCTTGGGTACCTTTTTGAAAAAGGATATGTACATATCCTCAGCAGCATCAGTTCACTACTGGGATCTAGTTGTTGATTGTTGGCCACACACATTTGTCTTTTGTCATTGGCTCACCACATGTGTTCAGCCCCAGAAGTACATTGCTGCTCTGGAACCGATTTTAATTATGTGTTTAATCCCCTTGCAGAGGTTAAATAAATGGTTATATATGTCACGCCGCGCCGCTCTAGCCGTTGCTAGGGGTGCTGCGTCTCCCTCCCTGCTGAGAACAATTTAAGCAGATATATTCAGGACTTGCTAAGACAATATTGAAAGTTTCACAAGCAGGTGGCATATTATGAGGTAACTATTCGTGTCTTTATCTTTGCAGCTGCAGTGCTTGATAGCAATAGTTTAATAGACCCAGAAATGCCCCAGTAAATCTGGATTTTTTTGTATGTTCTGTGAATTCCAGTCCCAGCACATGAAAAGCCTGATGTGTTGAGCCCCTGCTAACCAAAGTCTCAGTTTATAAATGGGGAATCAAACACGTTACAAACTGTGCAACACTATTGAGCTGCCTGGCTTTATCACCCCTTGTCTCCTACCCTCACTGGTATTATATATCACAACTGATGGCTTTCCCTTACCTGACACCTCACTACACACTTCTAAACCTCAGTGTAACATAAGACAACAAAAAACTTCAGCAAAAAATATACTGTAAGCCAGTGTTTCTCAACCGTAGTCCTTAAGTTCCCCCAACAGGCCAGGTTTTCATAATAACTGAACTAGAGCACAAGTGAAGTAATCAGCCGATCAGTAACCGTGGTTACTAACCTGCTCCCACTCATCAGCTGATTATTTCACCTGTGCTCTACTTCAGCTATAATAAAAAACTAATCTGTTAGGGGTAGAGACTAATGCCACAGCGCTCTGTGGTGGGAGTACACTCCACACACAATTATATATATATATATATATATATATATATATACTGTATATCGATCACTTTTGAGCCCTTCCCAGTCAAACACCTTGTCATATAAAATATCAATTTTAGGGGGGCGGAGCCTACAGCTGTTGCGGCAGGACGTGTGTGTGAAGAACTCCTGTACTCAATCAGCTTTTTTAGAATTATTTTCTCAAATTCATCTACTTTTCTTTACATCCTAAGCTACAAAACATTGTATGATTTGAGAGAAGTCTGGGATTAACAAAAAAGGGGGGAAGAACTCAACCTATATTGTCACTTGTCAAATGTTCATATTAGCCAATAGTATAGCCTTATAACTTGCAAGGGCAAATGCTCATTACATCCAAAGATCTTTGCTTCAAATGATTAATTCGATTACTTTGCAATACCTCGCAACCCTGGAGGGAAAGGAGCAGACCGATACAATGCCTTAAAAAATTCCCAGGTTATAACAGTTCAAAAGTCTGAGTAGATATTATCCACAAGTGGAGCTTATATGCTCATATATACATATCCCTATTTACCCGGTATGCTTATAACAGATCACAGTATAACATTTCAGAGGCAGGTACACACATTATACAATCTCCAATTACAAGGCTAGATTCACTCACCGGCTGCCGTACTTCTCCGGGTACCGACCCGTCCACTAATCGCGGAATAGAATCCTTCTCTGGCAGCCCGGGAGTCTTTAGCGCGCTTTTCCGGGCCCCCGCCCGTCCACCATTAGCGGAGCAAACGCCGTCTCCAACCGCCAGGCTATGTCTCAAGCCTGGGTGTGTCTCTAACCTCCTCGCTGATTGGTCCTTACGGGAAGTCAAGCCTCAGGTGCAATTCAGCTGTACCGGAGGAACCGGAGGAGTATATCACAACAGTCCCCGCAATCCAATGCGGTTGTCTTGTTTACAGACAGTAGTAGTGAGCTATACTGGGTATTAGGGAACCTTTGCTTCTGTGCAATACAACATTATGTCTTGAATCGGCAATGTATTTGGTCCGCGTATCCAACAGGCTAATGCAGCTAGGTGCCCAGCAGTGGCAAAAGAGAATCCAAAAAAGAGAAAAAAGATTGCCAGGCACCTCCAGTATTTAAAATATTTAGTAAGCTTTATTGAAGTAAAATAAAAACATGATGAGAGAGGGGACAAGATACCCCTAAAGTTAAACAGACTGACATGTTTCGGCACAAAACGCCGTAATCATAGTCATAGAGAGACTATGATTACGGCGTTTTGTATTTTAAATACTGGAGGTGCCTGGCAATCTTTTTTCTCTTTTTTAGAAGTCTGGGATTATCAAGCATAAAATGGACCTACCAGTACCTATGTTCCTCAGCTAACTCCACAGCAACCAGTCACGAGGTTGAGAGGCCTTACTTGTAAGCCTGATTGTCTGTGTTGTTAAGGCTGCCGCATACATACATACCCCTCCCCCCTGGACCCTGGGTTAACAAACCAGTTTGGTTGTAACTGGACAGCTACAAGCTGAGTATCCCCGATACAGACATACCTACCATTGAAGCTATTCACTTTCTGAGTGAAATAAGCAGTTTGCTCCACGGTTACCTAAAGGCCTTCTCAGAAACCCTTAGAGAAGCATCTCAAACCACCTTAGATGTTTCCTCCAGGAGCAATTATCTGACTGTCCCTGAGCGTGATCAATATGACGACAGCGCAGTTAAAACAGCGGATGGAACCCTAACAATACCCAAGAAAGTCATGTATGTGGAGTCAGGGACTTTCTCAGTAATAAAGGGAGCATTGGATGTGGCTACCGATACAATCAATGGAGTGCTTCACCCAGAGCTTACCTCTCGTCACGCGGGTGTAATGGAAGTCTTGGATGTAAAAATCGTGGTTGCTGAGCAGATACCTGTTAGTGCAAAAACCTATCTACACCTCACCTCGCTCCTGGATGGTGCCCTGACAGAGCCGGTTGCTACGGCTCAGGATAGAGCAGAGGATATTGCACCTTGCACTGTTTCTTGATGAACCGGACTCTCCAGAACAGCGAAGGCCGTTTGTGACAATGCCCAGAAGACAGAAGCAAAAATGGCCAATGTCTAATAGTGATGCGACTCTCTACCACCTAGATCCCCTCTCTCAGGTCTGCTTTCCGGGGTACATGTAGATCGGCATGACTGCACACAATACAGCAGGTAGCAATTTCCATCATCTAGGAATAGGCTGAGAGACTTGCTATACTTTACGTGAAGGACCTATGTCAGTACATATTCAAACCTTCATTAGTAGCCCTATTAGTTAAAATGGCTGCTTTGGATATGGCATAGGTCTCTAAGCATTCCATATGGAAAAAGCAACTGTAACTATCATTGCTTCATCATCATAATTATATGTGAATGTATTTGTGTATGAGGATTGTTATGGTCTGAGTGTCTATGTCTCCCATTATAATGGTCACTCCCACTTTATTATAAGTATCTCTGATATAGTTTTTATTTTCACTTAACAATTACATTATAGACAGTTACACTAGCTATTTTCCCTGGCAGCTATTAGCTCCTACAAATGTTTTGTGTACCATAGAAGTAACATTCTTAGTTCTGTATTAAGACTCCCGTTCCCATATATTTTAGGATCCCTCCCATATTTTTAGACAAAATTGCTCATTAAGGCATTAGGGGAGATCCGCAAATCGCCACATACCATCTGCACACGTTAGAGTTATCTACTACTACTAATACAACTATCTGTGTGATATTACTGTTATTCCACAGCGATACAAGTAATTGTGCTCTGCATAAATCACATACTACATAGAGATCCTCTCTCCTTCCCATTAGATTTGGAGTAGCGTGGCTTGCGGCCGGAGCAGCGTACTTTCATTATATTTACAATATGGGGATCCTCTCTGTATATTTATAATTCTATAACACTGTACCTAGGTAACTCAATGTCTGTCTAACATCAAAATGTTTTGCTGCCGTAGATTGTGTTCACTCTGACTTTCAGAACGCTGGTTTCCTGTATACAAGATGTTCATAACTTATGGGCTTAGTACCCAACTGACACATTCAATTTACTATTTAAGAAATGTGACTGTGCTACAGCAGTTATTATTAATGCAGCTTTACTGAAAGATGCGAGCCAACTAGGGTGATTTCTTGACATCATCTTTATGCTTTTCCTCCAGTTCATTAAACTTTATAAGAGGAGTTATAACTGTTTGGCCCTATCAACCTTACCCACCCATTTTAATGCCCATAACCTGCATCTCTAAAAATGTTAGGTCTTAGTAACTTAAGTAAGAATGCATGTTTTCTCATAAGTAATAGTCAAGTATGCTAATGTTGCGCCAAGTGTGGCCAATGTTTATAATTAAGGGAGCTTATACTCTATACTTTGTGAATATCCTAGAAGGGGATACTCACTTTCACATATAATTCTATTCCTTTCCTAAACCCTCCCCATTATTGTTTGATTTATATTTCTGGTGGTCCAAGAGTGGCCATTGTTTATATTTTATACTTTATCAATATCCAGGAAGGTGATATTTGCTTTCTCATTTAAAGAAAAACTGAGGTTGATTTTGTGTCTTACTTTACTATATATGCAGCATTACAGAATGAATATTTTCTATTACTGTTATATTTAATTGCCAACTTGTATTATAATACATGCCCTTTAACCATGCATCTTGCAATGCTATGTATATCAATGATCTTGCTGATTGCTACCATGTGTTTTACGTTGGCTGTATATACGGCAATCTTGTACTGTTTTTATTTTTCATCCCCTCTGTCCTGATTGGTCTAACTGTGTTGTTGGCCTACTGGCTGAAAGCAGCAGCACATAATACCACGTATCCAATGGGAGGTAGACGTTAAGCAAGTTGTGTGAAACTTGTAAGATATTCTCAGCAAAAAAGCTCCAAATATTAAAGCAATTTGTAGAAAAATACTAAAAGATGAGCTCTTGCCTGATTTCTACTCTTCCTCTTTTTCTTGCATATTTTTGCCCTAGTTTCTTCAAGAAAAAATATTGGACCTCCCAAAATCAGCCCAGGAACCCCCATGACTCTGAGCAGAGCTGTACATCCTTGCCCCAAATAGCCCGAACCACACTTGCTTATTCCTGCACCGTCCTATTCCAGTATTCATCAAAAGCAGGAAGCATATAGTTATCTAAGGTCAGCCATGGAAATATGAAATGCTTATACATATACATAAAAATTCCCATTGAAACCATTTTGCAATGTTTATAGTAATAATAGGCATATTTTGCAATGCAGTGAATTATGCCTAGCATTAATATAAACAATGAAACATGGTTTAAATTAAATTTTTTATGTATATGCATAAGCATTTTATGTAAGCATTAAATGCACTTGCCCTGGGCTGGGCCGGGCTAGAGGAGACGAGTACATACTTGGTTTGTCTGTCATTGACACTTACAGGGAAGTACCGGCACAGGGGGATTTATATGGGGATTTTTTTTTTAAATGGTGGTGGCCTGCACTAATGCGCACTATTTATTTAACACATTAACTTTTTTAGGATAATGTTAATGTGCTAAATAAGTAGCAGGCATTAGTGCAGACTGCCACCATGTAAAAAAAGAATTCTAATAACAATTTGCCACACCACCTAATTAAAATGATGGGAGAGTGAGTGAGATGACGGATGACAAGAAGAACCCCCTGGGAGTAGGAACAGTCAGTCACCAGCCAAAAAATAAGGGGGGCAGTAGAGCTGATATCAGCCCTTACTCCCTCTCTCTCTCCCTCAGGATAAGAAAGGCCAGCAGTGCCGCAGTATTTACACCTGGCCTGTATTCTGGTCCGAGACCGGTAGTGAGTGACATATCTCATGAATCATGAGGCATGCCACTCACTGTCACTGCCGGTCCCAGACCGTAATACTACCCAGAGGTAAATACCATGAGAATGTTGGATGTGGAGATGGTCTGGAGAGTTTGGCATAGAAGGACAAGTCACCAAGAGCCAGAGCCCCTTACCTGCAGTCTAGAGTAGACTGGGTGAAGGCTGAATCTTGCCCCCAGGTTCTGAGAGACCAGAAGTAGGCAGGCTAGGCAGCGCTAGGAGGCTAATTAAGCTAGTTCAGCTTGTAGCTCCTGCAATGCTCCCTTGTGAATCTGCCACCTAGAGTTCCCTCTTCTAAGTAGTTATCACCCACAGATTGTCAGAAAGAGCGCTTTTATTACACTAACACTGGCTCAAGACACGCCCCCCTTATGAGGCACATATGATATCTGCCTCACCTGGGGATTGGCCTAACTATGTCATATGACACCGGACTTGACAGACAGTGGGTCCATGCTTCATCCAGCACCATCTAAGCAGCTGCGCAGTCAAGAGAGGCTAAGCTTGTCACTGCCTTTCTCCCTGTATTTGCAGCAAAGCTCAGAATTTGGTAAGTTTTTTAATTATTTTAACTTTACTTTCACATTAATTTATTTTTCTTTTCATGACAGGTATATATATATATATATATATATATATATATATATATATATATATATATATATATATATATATACAGTGGATATAAAAAGTCTACACACCCCTGTTAAAATGTCAGGTTTCTGTGATGTAAAAAAAGAGACAAAGATAAATAATTTCAGAACTTTTTCCACCTTTAATGTGACCTATAAACTGTACAACTCAATTGAAAAACAAACTGAAATCTTTTAGGTAATGGGAAATAAAATAAATAAATAAAATAATATGGTTGCATAAGTGTGAACACCCTTTTATAACTGGGGATGTAGCTGTGTTCAGAATTAAGCAATCACATTCAAAATCATGTTAAATAGGAGTCAGTACACACCTGTCATCATTTAAAGTGCCTCTGATTAACCCCAAATAAAGTTCAGCTGTTCTAGTAGGTCTTTCCTGACATTTTGTTAGTAGCATCCTACAGCAAAAGCCATAGTCTGCAGAGAGCGTCTAAAGCATCACAAGGATCTCATTGTTAAAAGGTATCAGTAAGGAGAAGGGTACAAAAGAATTTCCAAGGCATTAGATATACCATGGAACACAGTGAAGACAGTCATCATCAAGTGAAGAAAATATGGTGCAACAGTGACATTACCAAGAACTGGATGTCCCTCCAAAATTGATGAAAGGACGAGAAGAAAACTGGTCTGGGAGGCTGCCAAGAGGCCTACAGCAACATTAAAGGAGCTGCAGGAATATCTGGCAAGTACTGGCTGTGTAGTACATGTGACAACAATCGCCCGTATTCTTCATATGTCTGTGCTATGGGGTAGAGTGGCAAGACGGAAGCCTTTTCTTACAAAAACACATCTGAAGTTTCCCAAAAGCATGTTGCAAAAGGTGTTCTGGTCTGATCAAACCAAAGTTGAACTTTTTGGCCATAATTCCAAAAGAACACCATACCCAAAGTGAAGCATGGTGGTGGTAGCATCATGCTTTGGGGCTGTTTTTCTTCAGCTGGAACTGGGGCCTTAGTCAAGGTAGAGGAAATAATGAACAGTTCCAAATACCAGACAATATTGGCACAAAACCTTCAGGCTTCTGCTAGAAAGCTGAACTTCATCTTTCAGCATGGCAAAGACGCAAAGCATACTTCCAAATCAACAAAGGAATGGCTTCACCAGAAGAAGATTAACGTTTTGGGATGGCCCAGCCAGAGCCCAGACCTGAATCCAATTCAAAATCTGTGGGGTAATCTGAAGAGGGCTGTGCACAGGAGATGCCCTCGCATTCTGACAGATTTAGAGAGTTTTTGCAAAGTAGAGTGGGCAAATTTTGCCAAGTCAAGATGTGCCATGCTGAAAAACTCATACCCAAAAAGACTGAGTGCTGTAATAAAATCAAAAGGTGCTTCAATAAAATATTAGTTTAAGGGTGTTCACACTTATGCAATCATATTATTTTATTTTTTTATTTTTATTTCCCTTTACCTAAAAGATTTCAGTTTGTTTTTCAATTGAGTTGTACAGTTTATAGGTCACATTAAAGGTGGAAAAAGTTCTGAAATGATTTATCTTTGTCTCATTTTTTTACATCACAGAAACCTGACATTTTAACAGGGGTGTGTAGACTTTTTATATCCACTGTATATATATATGGAAAAAATCACACTCTCACTATCAAAGACAGCTGCCTGGGTGCATGCTAAAGTAATCAATATTTCCAAAAAGGCATTTGTGGAACTATATATATATATATATATATATATATATATATATATATATATATATACAAATATATATACACATAAATATATATCTTTAGGCATTTCAAGTATTTCTTAACACAACTTCAGCTTTAGCACCACTCTATAAGTGCAGCTTCCGGTAAGCATGCAAGAGAAAGACTGTGTGCCTCAAAGACGTCTATGGGGAAGAGGAGCTAGTGCTGTCCGAACTCCAGATGTTAGTGCTCGCGCACTAACATTGCAGTAGTGGACCTACTCAACAGAGGGTCCTGGTGCAAGATTTTTTGGGGCTCCCAAAAGGTAATTCAATAAAAAGCAAAAGTAATAAAATACATTATGCTCAATATAATGATTTTGAGGATAGAAAGATGGACCTGCAACTTACATTAATAAAAGGCTACCCTGCATTAACATTGTACACATTCTGCATACGTCTTTGTATAGGCTGGCTTTTATGGGCCCCCTCTAGCTCTTGGGCCCTATTCTTCATCAGAACACAACAATTACAGAAAACATAATAAGGCACAGTGTAAGATAGTTTCAGACAACATTGTTTTCGCTAATAATTTATTTCATACTAGTCCTAAAGCCCGTTCACACGGGCCATTTCTTGCAGTACAGAGGTCCCACCCCTTGCGCTCTCTCCCTCCCCCCTTTCTTTTGCTCTCTCTCTCTCCCCCTCTCTTTTGCGCTCTCGCCCCCTCTCTTTTGAGCTCTCTCTCTCTCCCCCCTCTCTTTTGCGCTCTCTCTTTCCCCCTCTCTTTTGCACTCTCTCTCTCCCCCTCTCTTTTGCACTCTCTCTCTCCCCCTCTCTTTTGCGCACTCTCTCTCCCCCTCTATTTTATACTCTCTCCCCCCTCTCTCCCCTCTCTTTTGCGCTCTCTCTCTCTCTTTTGCTCTCTCTCCCACATCTTTTTTGTGCTCTTTTGCGCTCTCTCTTTCCCCCTCTCTTTTGCACTCTCTCTCTCCCCCTCTCTTTTGCACTCTCTCTCTCCCCCTCTCTTTTGCGCACTCTCTCTCCCCCTCTATTTTATACTCTCTCCCCCCTCTCTCCCCTCTCTTTTGCGCTCTCTCTCTCTCCCTCTCTTTTGCTCTCTCTCCCACATCTTTTTTGTGCTCTTTCCCCCTCTCTTTTGTGCTCTCTCTCCCCCCTTTCTTTTGTGCTCTCTCTCCCCCCTCTCTTTTTTGCTCTCTCTCCCCCTCTCTTTTGTGTACTCTCTCTCCCCCTCTATTTTACGCTCTCTCCCCCCTCTCTCTCTCCCCTCTCTTTTGTGCACTCTCTCCCCCCTCTCTTTTGCGCTCTCTCTCCCCCTCTCTTTTGTGCTCTCTCTCTCCCCTCTCTTTTGCTCTATCCCCCCTCTCTTTTGCGCTCTCTCTCCCCCCTCTCTTTTGCACTCTCCCCCTCTCTTTTGCGCTCTCCCCCCTCTCTTTTGTGCACTCTCCCCCTCTCTTTTGCTGTCTCTCTCCCTCTCTTTATCCCCCTTTCCCCCCTCTCTCCCCTCTCTTTTGCGCTCTCTCTCTCTCCCTCTCTTTTGCTCTCTCTCCCACATCTTTTTTGCGCTCTTTCCCCCTCTCTTTTGCGCTCTCTCTCCCCCCTTTCTTTTGTGCTATCTCTCCCCCCTCTCTTTTTTGCTCTCTCTCCCCCTCTCTTTTGTGCACTCTCTCTCCCCCTCTATTTTACGCTCTCTCCCCCCTCTCTCTCTCCCCTTTCTTTTGTGCACTCTCTCCCCCCTTTCTTTTGTGCTCTCTCCCCCATCTCTTTTGCGCTCTTTCCCCCTCTCTTTTGCTCTATCCCCCCTCTCTTTTGCGCTCTCTCTCCCCCCTCTCTTTTGCACTCTCCCCCTCTCTTTTGCGCTCTCCCCCCTCTCTTTTGTGCACTCTCCCCCTCTCTTTTGCTGTCTCTCTCCCTCTCTTTATCCCCCTCTTCTGCTCTTTCTCTCCCCCTCTCTTTTGAGCTCTCTCTCTCCCCCTCTCTTTTGTGCTCTCTCTCTCTTCCTCTCTTTTGTGCTCTCTCCCTCCCCCTCTCTTTTTTGCGCTCTCTCACCCTCTCTTTTGCGCTCTCTCTCCCCTCTATTTTGCGCTCTCCCCCCCTCTTTTGCGCTCTCTCTCCCCCCTCTCTTTTGCGCTCTCTTTCCCCCCTCTCTTTTGCGCTCTCTCTCCCCCCTCTTTTTTGCACTCTCTCTCCACCCCTCTCTTTTGCGCTCTCTCCCCCCTCTCTTTTGCGCTCTCTCTCCATCCTCTCTTTTGCGCTCTCTCTCTTCCCCCTCTTTTGCACTCTCTCTCCCCCCCTCTCTTTTGCTCTCTATCTCTCCCCCCCTCTCTTTTGCGCTCTTTCCCCCTCTCTTTTGCGCTCTCTCTCCCCCCTCTCTTTTGCGCTCTCCCTCCCCCCCTCTCTTTTGCTCTCTCTCTTCCCCCCTCTCTCTCTCCCCCTCTCTCTCCCCCCTCTCTCTCTTTCCCCCCCTCCCCCCCCTCTCTCTCTACCCCCTCTCTCTCTCTCCCCCCCCTCTCTCTCTCTCTCCCCCCCTCTCTCTCTCCCCCCTCTCTGTCTCTCTCTCTCCCCCCCTTTCTCTCCCCCCCCTCTCTCTCCCCCCCTCTCTCTCCCCCCCTCTCTTTCCCCTCTCTATCCCTCTCCCCTCTCTATCTCTCTCCCCTCTATTGCGCGACCGCGCCCGACCACGGCCCATTCAGGGCCGGATTGGGCAGCCGGGATACCGGGAAAAATCCCGGTGGGCCGGCAGCTCAGCTGGCCCTGGGCTGGGCTCAGCCTCAAGCTGGCTCAGCTGCTGCAGTAGAGAGCAGAAATTATTTAGCAGCAAATATTTTGCTGTCTCTCTCCCTCTCTTTATCCCCCTTTCCCCCCTCTCTCCCCTCTCTTTTGCGCTCTCTCTCTCTCCCTCTCTTTTGCTCTCTCTCCCACATCTTTTTTGCGCTCTTTCCCCCTCTCTTTTGCGCTCTCTCTCCCCCCTTTCTTTTGTGCTATCTCTCCCCCCTCTCTTTTTTGCTCTCTCTCCCCCTCTCTTTTGTGCACTCTCTCTCCCCCTCTATTTTACGCTCTCTCCCCCCTCTCTCTCTCCCCTTTCTTTTGTGCACTCTCTCCCCCCTTTCTTTTGTGCTCTCTCCCCCATCTCTTTTGCGCTCTTTCCCCCTCTCTTTTGCTCTATCCCCCCTCTCTTTTGCGCTCTCTCTCCCCCCTCTCTTTTGCACTCTCCCCCTCTCTTTTGCGCTCTCCCCCCTCTCTTTTGTGCACTCTCCCCCTCTCTTTTGCTGTCTCTCTCCCTCTCTTTATCCCCCTCTTCTGCTCTTTCTCTCCCCCTCTCTTTTGAGCTCTCTCTCTCCCCCTCTCTTTTGTGCTCTCTCTCTCTTCCTCTCTTTTGTGCTCTCTCCCTCCCCCTCTCTTTTTTGCGCTCTCTCACCCTCTCTTTTGCGCTCTCTCTCCCCTCTCTTTTGCGCTCTCCCCCCCTCTTTTGCGCTCTCTCTCCCCCCTCTCTTTTGCGCTCTCTCTCCCCCCTCTCTTTTGCACTCTCTCTCCACCCCTCTCTTTTGCGCTCTCTCCCCCCTCTCTTTTGCGCTCTCTCTCCATCCTCTCTTTTGCGCTCTCTCTCTTCCCCCTCTTTTGCACTCTCTCTCCCCCCCTCTCTTTTGCTCTCTATCTCTCCCCCCCTCTCTTTTGCGCTCTTTCCCCCTCTCTTTTGCGCTCTCTCTCCCCCCTCTCTTTTGCGCTCTCCCTCCCCCCCTCTCTTTTGCTCTCTCTCTTCCCCCCCTCTCTCTCTCCCCCTCTCTCTCCCCCCTCTCTCTCTTTCCCCCCCTCCCCCCCCCCCTCTCTCTCTACCCCCTCTCTCTCTCTCCCCCCCCTCTCTCTCTCTCTCCCCCCCTCTCTCTCTCCCCCCCTCTCTGTCTCTCTCTCTCCCCCCCCTTTCTCTCCCCCCCCTCTCTCTCCCCCCCCTCTCTCTCCCCCCCTCTCTTTCCCCTCTCTATCCCTCTCCCCTCTCTATCTCTCTCCCCTCTATTGCGCGACCGCGCCCGACCACGGCCCATTCAGGGCCGGATTGGGCAGCCGGGATACCGGGAAAAATCCCGGTGGGCCGGCAGCTCAGCTGGCCCTGGGCTGGGCTCAGCCTCAAGCTGGCTCAGCTGCTGCAGTAGAGAGCAGAAATTATTTAGCAGCAAATATTTTGATAATGCAATAAGGATATACTGTATATATTGTGATTACGGATGGTATAATACTAACAGTCTAATAATATTAATAACCCCTCTGGCCGGCCCACAACGCAATTTAACCCGCGCTACTACCACAAGCCATTCAGACTGAGTCTGTGACTGTTTGTCATTAACACGCTCAGCTCAGTCTGTGGCTGCATCTGCATGAGGCCAGGGAGGAAATTGGAATGTGGGGGTGGGCCGGGCCAGCCTGCCCCGGCTTACGTGACGTCACGTCACACCAAGACTGAATTGACTGACTGTGGAGGGAGCCTGGCATGGGAGCGTCAGTGAGCCTTGAGTTGCAGGCCCCATGGGGCCGGGTCACGTGTGGTAGGGATACAAACACGCCAGCCGGTAAAAAAATGCAGAGGCAGAGTCTCAGAGAAGTGAAGTCTGTTGTCTGTTGATGTGAGTACCACCAGCTCGCCTCATGATTTAAATGGAAAGCGTTTGCCCCTCTTGCCCTCTATGGACGTTATTAGATGGAACAAAGAACAAAACGCAATACTTTCACTTGAATGGCTTTTGAAATGAAGTCTGAGCATTTCTGCCCTTGATGCACGGCTGATGAGTAATAGTTTGCAATTTACCCACAAGTGCACAGGTTCTCCCCTACCCTCCTGAATGCTGGACACACTGGCAGCCTGCACATTGCTATTTTTATTATTATTTATCCATGATCTGAATACTAATGAAGTAAATCAATTAACAAATCCACTGCATTGTTATTTTGATTTCTAATTGTTATAGACTCTCACACCTGTCTCATTTTGTACTCACAGCCATAACGCATTTGTATATATATATATATACTGCCTTTTACATGTCCCCACTTCAAGGAGATGCAGATCGTGCTAGACTGTAAGTACATAACCTAGGAGGGACAGGCACGAGTTCACACAGATGGTGTGTGGAGAGCAGTTATCATCTGCCCCTTTTGCTGGTTCACAGACAGATTTTTCTCAGCTTTCAAACTGCCCTTTAAAAATAAATAAATAAATGTATATGATCCGTTCACTATTTTTTTTCTGAACATATTTAGCATTAAATGGGTTGTTTCCAGTATGCTCTAGAGGTAGATGACAATATATAGCTATATATAATAGCTGTACTTTTGGGTAAATTGCATACTATAACACATCTGCCGTGCATAATTTATATATATATGGTTCTTCTCCATGGTTCTTCAGTGCATTTGTACTGTAAGCTTCTTCAATTTCATATGCTATAACTGTAGATACATATATTTATATCAGCTTTAGATACAATTATATTATTTTAAATGGTGTTTCCCTACTTGGCTGTTTTAGTCTTTACAATTGTAATTTCCCATCATGCATAACTTGGCAAATTGCCAATAACGTATGTAATTAATAATTACTACAGTTCAAGGGCTGTTTTAAAATAGTTTATTAACTGTACTGTTTTGGCAGTTAGATACTACATTTATGCTGTGTATAGCCATTATTTCATTAAAAAAAAAAAACATGGTCACAATATATATATATATATATGTGTGTAAGTAAATCTAATGCAAGGATGGGCAACAACAGGCAGCCTTTAGAATAAGTATGGAGGTTTGTGTTTGTATGCATTATATATACAGACAGATCAGATGAGATCCCTGGACAGTGTATACAGACATTCATAATCCTGAAAGGGATTTAAGATTTTATTTTATTTTTTTACTGCCTGCTCTAAGTAGTTAGAAGCATTTTTGCATCATAAAGAACAGCCTATTTGGGGTCTATAAGCATAGAAATAGAATATACTGTTTTGTTTTGTGTTTGTTTTTTTCTCCCTAAATTGTGTTTGCAAAACATGTGGTTGCCATGATATAAACCTAACGAGATGCTGAGTTCTACAGGCTGCTGTGCTAGGCATTTACGTTTTTTAGCTTATGCATGGGTATTTTGTATTTTATGTATTGTTTGTTCATTCAAATCTGCCAATCTAGCTGTGTTTTATACAATGGGAACAGAGCCGGAACTGGGGGCGTGGCTGTGCTGGAGGGGGCGTGGCTTTGCTGGAGGGGGCGGGGCTGGGCTGGTCTATACAAATTTCCAGGGCCGGTCTGATTTCCCAGTCCGGCCCTGGGCCCATTCACACCCGGGCAGGCCCCCTCACGACCATTCACGCCAGGCCATGCCCCCTTCATGTCGGCCATGTCCCCCACCCACGCCCGGCCATGCCCACTTCTGCCGCAGAGCGCAGATCAGCTAGGGACTCAAAGGCCAGGTGTGTTTGTCCTCGTGCTGTCTCTACTGCGCATGACAGCTTCGAACAAACACACTTGGCCTTTTATTATATAGGATGGTTTTTACACATACATGTTTTCCATGAGATATATGACACTAATTTATGGTTTTCATGATCAGATGCAAAGATACAAACTTTTATACAGTTATATATAGATTTCAGACATAGGGACCAATGATCTAAAGTGCTCTGCTGTGGTGCGATTATCTAAAAATTCTTGTCAGTGGTGTGAGGTTCCTCACACAATATTAGAAAGACAAATTTTAGCTTGAAAGTTGTTCTGGGTGTGAAGGGGAGACACATACATTACATTATAATGCTCAAAAAAGCCCATAACGATTGTGCATGATTTCTCTCTATGATCATCAGGCCTATAGTTAATTGCTAGGGCTTGTTGTCAAATATGTGTCTGTATTCATGAAATATTTAGATTTTTGTGGACATGTGCACAGACAAAAGCAACTGTTTTGTATGGTTGTTTCTGCCTAGAACAAAATGTTTCTTTTGTTTCATCAAAGAATGAATGTGTTTATTTGTTTTGGTTGAATGTTGGCAACTTTATTTGCTCATTAATAGAAATTTGTAAACCCCTTATGGGCAACATATTTAGGGAAGCAGAGGAGCATCTGAACAGCAGCTTAAACTTAAAGGGTCATAAACCAAGTTGGGACAGAGACAAAATATAATATGTACCTGCAAATTTATACTGCAGTGCCTCGCCATTACTTTTTTCTTTTAAGTTTCTGAATTGTACAGCTTTAACTCCCCCCACATATTTCCTTCTTTGGCTGTAGCTATATCTATCTTTGGTTTGGTAGAATGCAGACCTGCACAGTCATCTGCTGGAGAATGCATAGAAGCAAATAAGCAGCTGTGGAATACAATGCCTGTAGCTAAACACTGATAAGGGGGCGGGTGGATCAGACTACTCCAGACAGCATGGCTATGTAAGTAATTTTGCTTATGCTCCATCTCCCCCCACACATTTTCTTCTATGGCTGAATTTATATCTACCTTTGCTTTAGTAGAATGTAGACCTGCACACTTATTCTCTGCTGGAGCATTCCTAAAAGCTGCTGTGAACTCAGTTGAAATACAATGCATGTGTTTTTGATGCTAAACACTGATAAGGGTGGTGGATCAGACTACTCCAGACAGCATGGCTATGTAAGAAATTTTGCTTATTTTTAAAATTATTTTAAAATACTTCCCAGCAAATTTTAAACATATTTTTAATGCAAACTATTTTTACTTAATTAACCCTTTTAGGATATGCACAGATTTCTACATATTTTAGGGGCAGTTTACTTTTTTTTTTCTACTTTTTATTTCTATTGTTTAAAAAGATAGATAAAGCCTTTTCCCCGGCTTTGCACAACTAACATTGTTCTATTAATATACTTTATAACCTCTAAATCTCTGCCGGTCTCTAAGCCACTGCATGCCGCCTCTTATCTCAGTGAATTATATTAGCTTCTATCAGCCAGACAGTGCCAGTTCATTTGTGCCATATAGATAACATTGTGCTCACTCCTGTGAAGTTACACATGAGCAAGCACTGATTGGCTAAAATGTAAGTTTGTAGATGAACACCCAATGTGATATTGACCTGTTTCATGGATGAGGCACTTTTCTTCGAGTAAGTACAGTTTTCCCATATACTATATGTTTTAGATTATTGAATATTTGGAATCATGTTAACACATTAGGCTCAGTACAGCTTGCAGTAACATCAACAGTTGCTTTTTGCATTTTCTATTGTTTTCCCTTTTGAGTTTACATTTTCAGCTGTTAAATTTTAAAATGTTTGGACGTTAGTTTATTTGATAAGTTAATGTGGCAAGTAGCCTCTGGCTTGTGCATTTTCCAGTGACTTATAATTATACTAGAATGGCATTTTGTTTCGCGATCTCATCAGCCTCCATGTGCACATCACTAATTTTTGCTTAATCTTTTCCTTTACTGCTCAATATAGCAATCCGAAGAATCTGTAACATTAAAAAAAAAAGTCCCTGAGTAAAAATATCAAATAATGACCAGTCCAGAATGTTCCCAAGACCACATAATGACCAGAGAGACGATATCCCTCCTCTTTGCTCTTTGACGCAGTGTTGAGAAAAAGTTCCAATCAGAAGGAAAAAATAACAGGAAAAACATCAGAAACATTGAAAGAATAATCAAAGTCTTAAACTTGACGAAACTTTCCAACAATCTGGACTGTTGAGAATTTGATTGGAGGCTGATAAAACTTGGAAGAGGCTGAAGATCTTTAATTTATTGTAGAAGTGGATTCTGTTGACTGTAAGTAATAGAACCCTCAGAAGGATGTTGGAGTATTATTTGTTGCTAAAATGAATAAACACATATTAAAATGTATATGTAAGACCAAACAGGGAGGGAGAGAATGGATGGGAAAATATTAATACCAGTCAAATAAGAGCAGCAGGCACTACTCCAAAACCAAAAAATAATGAGTGCCTGACGCTCTCCTTTGACTGGTTCTGATTGTAGCAGACTTATCCCCAGCCTAGGCTATGGCACTCCAAGCTTTTGAGGATTGTTACTTTTACACATTCACCCTTGGGGAGTGCTTCTGGGATGCTGTGCAAGCCAAGAGCGGCGTTGAGGATCTCTTGGAGAGAAACCGAATGAGAAAAAGCTTTAGAAGCTGCTGCACCCCTGATAGGAAGAAATTCAATTCCTGATTGAGACATGACCCATTTGACCTACCTAGCTACAGAGATAGAGGAAACAGGAAGATGTGGTCGACTAAAAAAAGATAAGCAATTGTTTAGAGTTGGTTCGAAGGTTAGCAGTTCTTAGTTTATATTCCTTTAAAGGGACACTCAAGTCAAAATGAAACTTTCATTATTCAGATAGAGCATGCAATTAAACAGCTTTCCAATTTACTTCCATTAACAAATGTGCACAGTCTTTTTATATTTACACTTTTTGAGGCACCAGCTTCTACTGAGCATGTGCAAGAACTCACAGAATTATACGTATGATTGTCTGAATGGCTGTCACATGATACAGGGGGAGGGGAAATAGAAATAACTTCGAAATTTGTCAGCAAAAAATCTGCCACTCATTTGAAGTTCAGACTAAATGCAATTGCATTGCCTTTTTATCACGCATTTGTTAATTATTCAAATCTACTGTATTTACTGATCCTTTAGAAAAAAGGACAACACAAAGTTGAGGTTCTTCAGGAAAGTAAGGATAGAAGATATTAGTGGAAGAGGTTTTAGTTCTGCATCAAAATTTGCAAAATAACACATTGAGGAGAAACATTTTGTTATCTTAATCAATGGCTCTAATGTCAGAAACCCTTCTACAAGATAATAAACATAATAAAACATAATAAAGTGGCAAATGTGGCAGATAATTGTTTTAAGGATAAATGGGAATTAATTGGCCAGGATTTAAAAAAAGAGAAAATAAGGTTAACATCCCAAAAATGAGAATATTTAGATGATGGGGTCTTTTTAATCTAATGGATTTCAAGATTCTATGTATTAAAACATGTTGACCAATAGGGGAATAAAGTCAATTAACTGAGAACTTCACTCAGAGAGGCTGAAAAGGGATCCAGATTTCTCTGACTGCACCAGCAAGACCACCTTTTTCCAAGAAGAAATGCATGTAAGACTTCCTGGTTCCCGGTGAGTAAGAGTCCCTGAGGAGTGATCTAGCTCCTGAAGAAAGGCCTTCTGAACACCAGGAACCCCTGAAATTATCCAATCAATCAATTTGAGAGAACCTGACAGGATTAGTTCCTGAAAATCTCCTATTGGATTATAAAGGATGTTTTATTGATGAGGTAGTAATAGAGGAGGCAGGTAAGACATTTTAGTTAAGAACAACTTCCAGGTATTTAACTCATAGAGCAGCAAATAGAAAAGAAGATGGATATCATTTCTCGTCAATATGTGGTCTTGGGAACATTCTAGACTGGTCATTATTTGATATTCTACTTCTTATTTGATATTCTTATTGGGCAGTAAAGGAAAACATTAAGCAAAATATGAAGTCTTTGTAACAAAATTGCATATAAATATTTAATATAAGCCAGAATAATGGTTTGGATAAATGTTAATATGATATTCTGTATCTGGTAAAGTAACGATCATGAAAAGCTTGTCTTATGATTTAGTAGGCTGGAATGACGGCACTAGCTTACACTAGGAGGCCCATTTATCAAGCTCCGTACGGAGCTTGTGGGCCTGTGTTTCTGGTGAGAAACAGCAGTTATGGAGCAGCGGTCTAAAGACAGCTGCTCCATAACCCTGTCCGCCTGCTCTGAGCAGGTGGATAGGAATCGCCACAATTCAACCTGATTGAGTACGATCGGGTTTATTGACACCTCCCTGCTGGCGGCCGATTGGTCACAAGTCTGCAGGGGGCGGCGTTGCACCAGCAGCTCTTGTGAGATGCTGGTGCAATGCTGAATACAGAGAGCGTATTGCTCTCCGCATTCAGCGAGGTCTTGCGGACCTGATTCGCACTGTCGGATCAGGTCCACAAGACCTTTGATACAAAGGTCCCTATATTGGCTGATGTATCCGATATGCCACTTCCAGTTCACAGGCAAAGCATGCAAGAAAGAGGTTTAAATGCAATTTGCTTTCGCCTGTATAGTAGCCGTCTTTGAGAAAGCAACTAGCGAAACGCATTAGATGGCACGCATTAGATGGCAAGAGGTACAGCGTTTGTAAACTGTTCTATTAAACCTTTTTAACTGTGTACACAATAAAGGATATATGTTTTACATTTTATTGAGACTCCTTGTATTAACACAGGGTTAACCAATACTGAAATTTGACAGCTAAAGCTTCTTTGTTTTTTTGTGTGTTTTTTTTTTAAGAAACAGTGACTCCCCTAGTGAAAAAACAATAAGTCAGTTATGGTTAAAGGAAAAGCATTGGAGGACATTTTCAATAGAAAACTTACATTTGAGGAGGTCTCATTAAGGACAGACCCTTCCAGTATAAAGGCAACTGATCTTATTTTGCAACAAAAATGTGCAGTGCTCTGCTGGTCTCCTATTTAATGCAGGTGGGTGTGCATATATATGTAGCTTTAACTTGTTCCTTACGTCTTCAGGCTTAAATTATTACTACCAGTCAGGTTCTAGGGAAGTCCCTTTATATACTTTCAAATATATTTTAAGCCCTCTTTACACAGCTTCAGTGGAATAACAATATAGGGTAAACACCTTAAACAATAACTCACCCGCTTCATGCGGTCGCCTTACTTCAGACGCTCACTTTTGGCTTTCACTTAGCTCTTGGCGAATCCCTGTGTAGGCACTTACTAAATGGTGTAAGGTTGTTTCCCTCTGTGTTCCACTTCCACATATAGCGGACACTGCTTGGTGCTCTGCTTCACTCACTCTGCTCGGCTTGTATCCTGGGACTCCTCCTGCAACTTTTGATTGGACTTGCAACACCCCTCCTGCTCTACCACAATGTAGCCTGTATCCGTGGTAGCAAACTCCTCTCAGTTTGCAAGGTAGGAATAATCAAACGGAAAAAAGTGTAGATCCAGGCGTAATCCTTAAAATAAATTATTTATTTTGTCAGAAAGCTTAACAAAAAATAGATCACATCAGGTAATGTGTAAAATGGTGCTCGGTCTTACGCGTTTCGGCAATACAAATGCACCGTAATCATACTAAACAAACCAAACCCTTTGACTTAAATATCAGGTGTTAACACACTCCCATTTTTTCCTTTTACCCAAACTCCTCCCTATATGACGATTCTTTCTCTAATTCCAAAATCAATAGATAAACATAAATAATATTTTGCTACCATGTCTTTCCTGCAATATTTTTAAATATTTTACATCATACTTCGCTAGACATTTTTATTTTACTATAGATATTCATAACTATACTAACAGATATACTTTGCTTCTACTCAGACAACAATGTGTCTAAACATAAAAAGGTAATTGTTTATATTGATGCATATTTTTATTCTTAACTTATCTTTTTTGTAATATTTATTACTCTCTCAATTTATTTTAGGCCATTTTACTTTTCATAAATAGAGGTCTATATTGCTGTTAACATATATATATATGTGGATGAACTTAAGATCTAGTACTCTTATTGCATTAGAACCAACAATTAATAAAGTCATGTTCTGAATTATACCCTAAGAGTATTGTGTCTTTAGTGTAAATATCCAGTAAGCTTCTTGTTTTTTCAGGAGGTTCAGCCTATCTCCTCCTCTGTGAGGCCTACGTATGTGTTCTATTGCACTCCAGCTAAAAGTTCTAAGGTTCTGGTCATGTTCATCTATAAAATGGGTAGCTAGTGCTGAACAGTGGATTTTGTTTTCTATATATGATAAATGTTCTCGTATTCGTGTCCTTAAAGCTCTGGTTGTCATACCAACATACTATTTTTTGTGTTCAATACATTCAATTAAATATATAACATATTCAGTTGAACATTTTATACAGCCTTTTACATTGTATTATTTTCCTGTGTTACATGAATAACATTTTTTAGTTGTTTTTAAAAAACCACATGCACTGCATCTACATTTATATGTACCATTGCAGTGTAACCAAGCACTCCCTGTACTGTCTTCTTTTTTTCTAAGCTCACTGGGTGATAGAATATTACACAATGACTTGCTTTTTTTATAGACAAACTTACAACCTTGCACTACTACGGTCTTAAGCGCTTCGTCTCCATATAGCATGGGTAAATATTTATTTATTATATCACAAATAGTTGGATATTGGTTTGAGTATTGTGTGATAAAGCTACATTACTATGGTGTCATTTTCTGCCAGTTTTTTTATCGCTTCTCTTTCTCTTTTGGTAAGATTTGTTTCGGAACATTCAATTTTGCTGTTTTCTTTAAGATGAACTAGATCTTCTATAACTCGTTTATGAAATAGCTCTAGTTGTTTTAACCTTGATTTAGTTGGATAAAAATTGGATTTTATTTTTTTAATGTTGTAACTACTAATTTCTATATTGTCTGTAGCAATTTCTTCGATTGGTACTAACACTGATCCATCTTGATTTGACATTTGTAGATCGTTTGTTTCTATTTCAATTTGTTTAAAATGTTTTTTAAGGGTTAAAGATCTTTTGAATCTATTTGTGTCTAGGATGGTCTGAAACAAATTAAAGTTATTACTTGGACAGAATCCCAGCCCATAATGTAATACCTTTATTTCAATATCAATGGATAGGAAGATAAGTTTATAACCACTCCCTCTAAAGCTATTTCTCCTTTTGTTGTCTTAGCTGATATCTGTTTTTTGGTTTCTGATATCCGGTATCTATTTTTGTACCGCCCCCTTTGGTTTTTACTGGACCTATCTGAAAAACCTGCTGTTCTTGTTCCTTGTTTATATTATTATAATTAGCTCTGGTTTTAGGCCTGGCTCCTAAATCTTTCCCTTTTTCTTTTTGTCTTTGTTCTATTGCTTTTGCATCCAATACAATGGTGCTATCCCCTTCTTCAGCTTCAGACTGTGAAAATTAATCTGAGGTTACAAAATCTGTTCCAGATGCTGAACCCTCTTCCTCTATTTGTTCATTTACACTAAATGTGACTTTTTTTTATTTATTTTTATTTTTTCTCTGTTTCTGCCACTTACGATTTTAATTAGAATTTTTATTTATTTTATTGTTCTCACTAATCTCATTTTGTTCTTGTAAATTCTTTCTTTGTTGTTTTCTATTTGTCAGGGTGCCAGGAATCAGACTGAGACTAGAAGTGCAAAAATAATCACACCTTTATTAATAGCAAAAAATAATAAAAAGTCCACAAGTCAAATAACAAGCCAGGAGTCAAAACCAGAGCTGGTAGTCAGACGAGCCGAGTCAGGAGCCAAAGCGAATAGCCAGACGAGCCGGAATCAGGAACAAGGAAAACAGCAGAGTCAGGAACAAGCCAGGGATCAGGAACCAGGAAGGACGTCAGGCAGCCAGGTAATACACAGGAACTCTCGCAAACAGGTCTGAGACAACGCAAAGGCAAAACATACTGAACAGAGGCCCTTTAAATAATAAGTGATGACATCACAATTCTGAGACTGCATCCTGTCAACACACGGATGATGCACACCAGTCTGGCCATAAAAGGAAGTGCAGGAAATGAGCAGCATCCCCCACAATGCACCATAGTCAGGAAGAGAGGTGAGTAAAATGGCTGCCAGCAGCACATGGCAAACACAGCAGGGAAAAAACCCTGACAGTACCCTCCCCTCAACTACCCCTCCCCCACGGGAGGACAAAAGGCTTATTGGGGAAACGGGCATGGAAGGCACGGAGGAGGGCGGGAGCATGAACATCAGAGGAGGGAACCAAAGAACGCTCCTCCGGACCGTAGCCCCTCCAGTGAACCAAATACTGTACACGGCCCCTGGACATACGAGAGTCAATAATGCTGCTGACCTCATACTCCTCATGGTTGTCAACAAAGATAGGACGGGGACGAGGCAACACAGTGGTAAACCGATTACAAACCAATGGTTTCAAGAGGGAGACATGAAAAACATTGGAGATGCGCATAGCAGGAGGAAGGTCAAGAGCGTAGGCCACAGGATTAGCCCGTCAGAGTATTCCAAAAGGACCAACATAACGGGGAGCCAATTTATTGGAAGGCACACGAAGATTCAAGTTGCGGGAGGACAGCCAAACTCTCTCACCAACCTGGTAGAAAGGTGCGGGCAGCCTGGAACTTTTGGAGCTGCATAGAACGGTGAAGGCAATCCTGAATCTGCACCCACATGGAACGGAGTTGTCGGAGATGCTCATCCAAGATGAGACATGAATGAATCGGGCAACAAGGATGGTTGAATCCCATAATTCTCCATGAACGGGGATAACTTGGAGGAAGCATTAATAGCACTATTACAAGCAAACTCTGCCCAAGGTAACAGTTCAGACCAATTATTGTGGTGATCTGAGACATAGCAACGGAGGAACTGTTCCAGAGCTTGATTAGACCGTTCTGCAGCCCCATTGGATTGAGGGTCATATGCCGAGGAGAAGGAAAGCTGGATCCCCATTTGAGCACAAAAGGAATGCCAAAATCTGGAGACAAACTGGCTACCCCGGTCCGACACTATCTCCTTGGGTAACCCATGTAAACGGAAGACCTCCCGGGCAAAAATTGAAGCAAGCTTCTGAGCGGTAGGCAGCTTCATCAAGGGAATGCAATGTGACATTTTAGAAAAACGGGCAACCACCATAAGGATAACAGTATTGCCATTGGAAACAGGGAGCTCAACAATGAAGTCCATGGAAAGATGTGTCCAAGGACGCTCACCATTAGCAATAGGTTGAAGAAGACCCACAGGAAGACGTCGAGGAGTCTTATTCTGTGCACAAACTGAGCAGGAGGCAACATACGCAGCAACATCAGAACGAAGACCTGGCCACCAGAATTGTCGAGAGACAGACCAAATAATTTGGTTCTTGCCTGGGTGACCTGCGGCTTTAGGATAGTGGTAAGTGTGCAAAAGTTTAGTTAGAAGATTCTCAGGAACAAAACACTTACCACTAGGTTTCTCAGGAGGTGCATTGGTTTGTGCAGCCAGGATCACCTCCCCCAATTGAGAAGTCAAATTAGTACGTATGGTAGCCAAAATATGGTCAGGAGGTATAACAGGAGTAGGTACAGACTCCTCCTTGGACAGAGGCGAAAATTGTCGAGAGAGGGCATCAGCTCTAACATTCTTACTACCAGGCAGGTAGGAAACCACATAATTAAACTGAGACAAAAATAGTGCCTGGCCTGTAGGGGTGACAAACGTTTTGCTTCAGATAGATAAGTTAAATTTTTGTGGTCAGTAAGAATGAGCACTGGCACGCTAGTACCCTCGAGAAGATGCCTCCATTCCTTGAGTGCCAAAATTATGGCCTGTCGCCAATTTCATAATTGCACTCCGCTGGAGACAATTTCTTAGAGAAGAAACCACATGGATGCAAGGAACCGTCAGGCGTAGGACGTTGAGACAAGAGGGCACCTACTCCAGGGTTAGGATGAGCCAGAACTGGAGCGGCAGCAAAGGCAGTCTTAAGACTATCAAAGGCCTTAATGGCAGTAGGTGACCAATGGAGTGGATCCTTCTCTTTACGGGTCATGTCTGTGATAGGTTTAACCAAGTAAGAATTTTTTTTAATAAACTTTCTATAGTAATTGGCGAACCCCAAAAAACGTTGAATAGACCGAAGACCAACTGGGCGAGGCCACTACAGAACTGCAGATAACATGTCAGGATCCATGGAGAACCCTGCAACAGAGATAAAATAACCTAGGAAGGGTACTTGAGTCTGATGGTACTCACATTTCTCGAATTTACAAAACAGGCCGTTCTCACGTAGTCTCTGAAGAACCCGTGTAACATCAGAACAATGAGCCTCAAGTGTGGGTGAGTGTATGAGGATGTTGTCTAAGTACACCAAAACACACTTTTGCAACATATCTCGTAGGACATCATAATAAATTCCTGAAAAACAGCAGGAGCATTACATAGGCCAAAGGGCATTACAAGATACTCATAATGCCCGCTCCTGGTGTTAAATGCTGTTTTCCATTCGTGACCCTCCTTAATCCTAACGAGATTGTAGGCTCCTCTCAAATCAAGTTTAGTAAAGACCGTAGCTCCCTTGAGGTGGTCAAAGAGTTCCGTAATGAGCGGAATAGGGTAAGCATTCTTAATGGTAAGACAATTAAGACCCCTATAATTGATACATGGTCTTAACTCGCCACCCTTTTTCTTCACAAAGAAGAAGCCAGACCCTGCAGGAGAGCAGGATTTGCGGATGATCCCCCGTGACAGAGCATCAGCAACATACTCCTCCATAGCACAATTATCTGCAACAGACAGAGGGTACACCTGGCCCCCGAGGAGGAATGGCTCCAGGTTGCAGGTCTATGGCACAATCGTAAGACCGGTGAGGAGGCAACGTACCGGCACGCACCTTGTCAAACACGTCTAGAAACTCTCGGTACTCCTCTGGCAATTGAGATACCGAAGAAGTGCACAAGACTTTAACTGGTTTTCGAAGACAAGTGGAAATACATTGCGGGGACCACGACAAAATTTCGACCTGCGCCAGTCAAGACTGGGATTGTGCTTTTGGAGCCAGGGATAACCCAGAACAACTGGAAAATACGGAGAGTTTATCACCTGGAACTGGAGGGTTTCAAAATGGAGAGCCCCAACAGCCATGGACAACGGAGCAGTTTTGTGAGTAACGAGTGCGGGCTGAAGGGGCCTGCCATCAATGGCCTCAATAGCAAGCGGAACGGACCGAGGCAAAACAGGAATGGAGTGCTTTGATACAAAAGCACTGTCAATTAAATAGCCTGCAGCACCGGAGTCAACAAGAGCCTGAGTGACTATGGAGGAGTCCACCCAGGAAAGGACAACCGTGACCAAAGGTTTCTCCTTAAGTGGTTCCGGTGACAAGGATAAACCACCCAAGGTCTGCCCCCGACAGGACCTTAGGTGTGAGTGTTTCCTGGCCGTGTAGGACAAGACTTCAAAAGGTGACCCTGTAACCCACAATAGGGGCAGAGCCCCTCCCTCCTCCTAAAGGCCCTCTCCGCCTCGGAGAGACTCGTGAATCCCAACTGCATCGGCTCAGCAGTACCTGGTGACTCGGGACCAGGAGGCATGGGAGGAGAGGGAGGCATGGGTGGGAACGAACACGTAGGAGACAACGGAACAGGAGGCTTGATGTCAATTAGGATCAAAAAAGACACCAATGCCTCGAGATCCTCTGGTAAATCTCTGGCAGTAACTTCGTCCTTAATCGCATCAGAGAACCCATGAAAGAAGGCGGCAACAAGGGCTTCATTGTTCCAACCTACCTCTGCGGCAAGCGTACGGGACTCAATAGCATACTGAGCAACATATCTTGTACCTTGCTGAATGGACATGAGTCATTTAGCAGCAGAGGAGCGAGCCGGAACATCAAATACCCTTCGAAAGGAGGCCACAAATTCATGGTAATTTGAAATCAGGTTTATTAGTCTCCCACAAGGGATTAGCCCAGGCAAGAGCTGTGTCAGAGAGTAACGAGATGAGAAATCCCACCTTAGCTCTGTCAGAGGGAAACGCCTGAGGTAACATCTCAAAGTAAATGCCCACCTGGTTCAAAAACCCTCTGCACTGAATTGGATTGCCTCCATATCGCTGATGTAGAGGTGCAGAACCGGACATGCTTCTGGTAGGAATAGGTGCAGCAGTGGAAACAGGAGCAGCCATAACTTGCGGGACACTTTGGTCCAAATGTGCAGTGCGAGTCAGCAGGGTTTGCAGGGCTAGTGCAAATTGATCCAAGCGGTGATCCTGTTCATTCATCCTGGAAATGATGGCAGGTAAAGGTGGATAATTAGCAGCATCAGGATTCATGGCCTTTGCCAGGAATCAGACTGAGACGAGAAGTGCAAAAATAATCACACCTTTATTAATAGCAAAAAATAATAAAAAGTCCACAAGTCAAATAACAAGCCAGGAGTCAAAACCAGAGCTGGTAGTCAGACGAGCACGAGTCAGGAGCCAAAGCGAATAGTCAGACGAGCCGGAATCAGGAACAAGGAAAACAGCAGAGTCAGGAACAAGCCAGGGATCAGGAACCAGGAAGGACGTCAGGCAGCCAGGTAATACACAGGAACTATCACAAACAGGTCTGAGACAACGCAAAGGCAAAGCATACTGAACAGAGGCCCTTTAAATAATAAGTGATGACATCACAATTCTGAGACTGCATCCTGTCTCACACGGATGATGCACACCAGTCTGGCCATAAAAGGAAGTGCAGGAAATGAGCAGCATCCCCCACAATGCACCATAGTCAGGAAGAGAGGTGAGTAAAATGACTGCCAGCAGCACATGGCAAACACAACAGGGAAAAAACCCTGACACTATTAAAGGAAACTGAGCTTTGTGTGTTATTTTTGGATATGAAAAAAGCAAGGAGCTAAAGCTCTGGTATTAGATAATCTATCTGGACAAGTACATTAATAGTGCAATCATCCCAAAAGGTCAGAGGATAAAAAAGTTTCTTATAGCAGACAAAGATGACCAAGAATTTATGAAAAAATGGAATACCACCTTGACATAATGCTCTCTCATGTTAATGTCACAGTTGCTAAGACAAAGAAATAGGAAACAAAATATACTCTTAGAAGAAATAAAAGAGTTTCAAGCCAAGGTTCTACCCTCAGTGGAACATCCAAAGTACCTTGCATGTGACACCCAATTAGGGGAGATACTATTTGAATAAAAGAAGGAGCTGATACTGTGCAAGAAGAACAAATATAGGGCCAGATTACAAGTGGTGCGTTATTTAACGTGAAGTAAGCTTTTTGTGTGTGTTGGGTATCGCTCGTATTACAAGTTGAAAGTAAACTGTTTTGCACGAGCATGACGTGCAGTCATAGGAGGCAGGCGAGGCAGAGCCTCCCCTGTCCTATGTGTGTAATTACAGTTTTGAAACAATGTTTATTTAAAAAAAAAGTATTTATATATAAATAAACCCCCCACCCCCCGACTCCGCTACCATGAATTATAATAAGTCTGCCTTAGTGAATATGGCATCCATCCATATTTCGCAAAGAATGAGAGGCTGTGAGCTGTTCAGCTCCCCTCCTTTGCGCAATATGGATGTCTAGAGCAAATTTTTGTATAAGCTGCTACTAGAGACAGCCACCCAGTGGCGCTTAACTGGCTTAAGTCTCTGTTTGCAGCAAATAACGCTCCCATAGAAGCTTCTCTCTAATCGCCTTGGAAGCCAATCAGTGCCCAGCTCTCTTTATCATGTAGGAGGTCTGGACGCTGGGCGGGAAGAAGATAGAGCCGACAGAGGTGCAGACTGAGACAAGCAGACACGTGTTGGTGAGGTGGTGGACATCAGTGTGAGTGAGGAGGAATGTCTCTGAGGCTGACCCATAAGCCTGAAGCCCTTGTGGTTAATGCCAGTGGTTGCTGCCTAACTTGCCTGTGTTGGAGTTGGACAGCTTTAATACCGATCGACGGTGCACTACTACTAGTGAGTCAGTGTGACTTCAGACTTTTTTGTTGTGCTATGCCTTAAGTTCCTGACACTGCTAGCGAAGTAGTCAGCTCTGCTCTAGCACACTCACTGGGCTGTAAGAGGCATGTGGGACAATGTGTGTGATTATCAAAATGTACTTCCTGCAGCTCGCCCGAAACTGCTAGCTCATTTATGTTTCGGCAGGCTGCAGGAAGTAAATTTTGAGAATCACACACATTGTCCTACGTGCCTCTGTCTGCTTACAGCCCAGATGAGTGTGCTACAGCAGCGCTGACTACTTTGCTAGCAGTGTCAGGTCACGGTGTGAGCCGGTTATCTTGTTCACTCCCTGCTGGTTGAAACTGCTTCCTGGCTTCAGTACACTAGCCTTGCTGAATTTGCCACTGTTAGTTTTCCTTTGGTGTGGTCAGGGGTCATAGTGCAATTATTTTCTTGATCTTGAGCAGTAGCTGTGTCTGCCTTTTTAACAGATGTTTGTGGTGCACCTAGCCCTCACTCCTCCCACTCACTTATCCAAGCAGCAGCTGATTAACCCTCTAGAGGCAGGTTGGGACTCTGGCTTTCTACCTCTCTCTTCCTAAAGAACCATCATTACATTGTTTCACTGTGTGTGTTGTCCTAATAAAATGTCAACCCATTGGGCAAGATCACATTCCAGCTGTCTCCTTAACAACTGTTAGTAATAAAAATATTTTTAGACTTACTGAGTATTGTTGTTATGTGTACAACTGGAATGTGATGTAACCCATTTTGTGTACAGAAATGGATATATTTTGCTACCATGCTAATTCTTACAGATTGCTGTATTATTTGCATATAATATTGGGTTACATCATTTAAACTTATGGTGACTATAAATATACACATTTAGTTATATGGTGATATAATAAAAATAAACAGATGTCACAAACATTTGCATGAATTGATGAATGTGTAAGCACAGCACACTACTTTTCCTCAGAGTCTCAGACAGTGCCACTGCTTACAACAGAGCTCCACCTCCTATGACTTGTTGTTCCTCAAGATAATAGTGTTGATGTTCATGTAAGCAGAAGTATAAATTTATATTTTTTTTATTTTAAATAACTGTCCCCAGACTTTCCACTGATAACTATTTATACTTGGTCCAATCTTAGGGTACCTGGTGGTGAACTGCTGCTCTGAATATAAATATATCAATCTACCTCAACTAGATTTTGTGTATGTGTGCATATGTGTTTGTATGCCTGTGTATGTGTGTATTTGTGTGTGTGCCTTTGTGTGTGTATGTAAGTGTTTGTATGCCTGTGATGTGTATGTATTTGTGTGTGTACCTTTGTGTGTGTGTATGTATATGTATGTATTTGTGTGTGTGTGTGCCTTTGTGTGTGTATGTATGTTTGTATGCCTGTGTTGTGTATGTATTTCTGTGTGTACCTTTGTGTGTGTGTGTGTGTATGTATATGTGTGTATTTGTGTGTCTGTGTGTGTAAGACTGCGTCGGTACATTTTTATATGTGTGTGGGTGCATATGTCTTTATATCTGTATTTGTGTGACTGTATGTGTGTGTTTTATTTGCCTGTGTGTGTGTATTTGTTTATGTTCCTGTGTGTATATGTGTGTGTGTATACATATATATATATATATATATATATATATATATATATAATGTATGTGTGTGTGTTTGTGTGCCTGTGTGTATAACTGACTGTATTTGCTAATAAAAAAAAAAATGTCTGTGGACATATGTCTGAATAGGCACACTGAGAATCTACTTTTTTATCAATTTACAGACACAAGGTCTGCAAAGGTGTACTAGGTGTTCTTGGTGGTTAGGTGGGGTAAATGTGAATTTTGAATCTTCCTGCTTCTTAATTTGGTGAAACATATCTACTGTTGATAGTTGAACATATAATAGATTTCAGACTGAAGAAAAGAAAACATACCTTAGTTTTTATTCTACTAAAATGTGTTTGTATGTGTGTGAGAGAGATCATTTGTATGTGTAAGTATGAGAGCATGTGTGACTGACAACGAGTGTGTGTGTGTGTGTAAGAGAGATCATGTATATGTGTAAGTATGATAGAGCACCTGTGTGTCGTGTGAGTTACAAAGCATGTGTGTGTGAGAGAGATCATTTGTATGTGTAAGTATGAGAGAGCATGTGTGTTTGTGTATATACAGTATATGTTTCTTGGGCGTATTATAGTCACTGCCTCACTAGCCTTTGACCTCACTGCATGGGATGTGCGCAAAAATCCGAACTCAGGATATTGCGCCCATAAACGTATTCCCCCATAGAAGTCAATGGAGCAAAAAAGTGGGGAAAAAAACCTAACTCGCGTGCAAACCCGATTGCATATTTTTAACTGCACCAAAATATGAATAGTTCATGTTCCAATGTTCTTCATTTAACAAAATATGTTCTATTTATTCATAAATACATATATATATATATATATATAGATATATATATAAAACAATTATTTTGGTACAATATATATAAATATATTTCTATCTATCTATCTATCTATCTATCTATCTATCTATCTATCTATCTATCTATCTATCTATCTATCTATGTATCAACCTATATATACATGATCATATATAGGTATAGATAAATGCAGATATATATAGGAATATCTATTTATAAATACTTAGAACATATTTTGATATGTGCAGAATGTGAAATTTTTACAATAAATGCAAAATTTTACAATTTATTATAAACTAGGCGATAAGCCTGCCCAGAGGGCAGTCTATGTTTAAAAAACTACAAACCCCAAAGCTAATATTACAAAAAATAAAAAATGTAAAATTACAGAAAGTAATAAACAAAGCTATCCAAAATAAAAAATGTACCTAAATTAATACACCTATAAAAATATAAAAATAAAAAATCCCCCCAAAATAAAAACACCCCCAAATCTATCAATAAACTACCAATAGCCCTTAAAATGGCCTTTTGTAGGGCATTGTCCTAAAGAAATCAGCTCTTTTACATGTAAAAATTACAAAGTACCCCAAACAGTAAATCCCCCCTCTCAACCAACCTCCCCAAAATAAAAAAAAACTAAGTCTAAAAAAACCTAACCTAACCATTGCCCCTAAAGGGGTATATGTATGGACATTGCCCTTAAAAGGGCATTCAGCTCTTTTACTGCCCTTAAAAGGGCAATCAGCTCTTTTAAAGACCAAAAAACCATAATCTAAAAAAAAAGCCACCCCAAAAAATAAAAAATAAAGCCTAAGACTAAGCCCCAAATAGGTTATTCACTGTTCCTGAAGTCCGGCGGTGAAGGTCTTCTTTCAGGTGGCTCCATCATCTTCTATCTTCATCCGGAGTGAAGGCGGTGTGGAGCGGAGGTGCGGATCAGTTTTCCACGATGCACGGTTCCGGAGCGGTGGTCCTTAGCGGCGGTCTTTAGTGGCGGCGGTCCAAAGCGGATTGGAGTCTCATCTTCATCCGATCTCCGCCGTGCACTTGAAATTGAATGCAAGGTACCCCATTCAATTTGGAGTACCTTGCATTCCTATTGACTGAAATTTTTATATCAGCCAATAGGATTAGAACTACTGAAATACTAGTGGCTGTTCAAATCAGCCAATAAGATTTCAGTAGCTCTCATCTTATTGGTTGATTTCCAAATTTCAGCCAATAGGAATGCAAGGTACCCTAATAAATATGGGGTACCTTGCATTTAATCTTCAGTCTGCGTCGGACGATCGCATGAAGAGGAGCCTCCACGCCACTTTGGACTGTCGCCGCTGAAAACCGCCACTGAGGATCACCACTGAGAACCGTCACTAAGGACCGCCACTTACGATCCGTGCATCGGGAAAGCCAGTTCCACACCTCTGCACCGCCTTTGCTCCGGATGAAGATAAAAGATGATGGAGCCGCCTGGAAAAAGAACTTCTTCGGCAGACTTCAGGAATGGTAAGTACCTATTTGGGGGTTAGACTTAGGCTTTTTTTCTATTTTTTGTTTGTAAAAGAGATGAATGCCAATGGCAGTAAAAGAGCTGAATGCCCTTTTAAGGGCAATGCTCATACAAATGCCCCTTCAGGGGCAATGCATAGTTTAGGTTTTTTTTAGTGTTAAGTTTTTTTATTTTGGGGGTTTGGTGGGGGGGTTTACTGTTTGAGGGGACTTAGTATTTTTTAAATGTAAAAGAGCTGTTTAACTTAGGGCAATGCCCTACAAAAGGCCCTTTTAAGGGCTATTGGTAGTTTAGTTTAGATTTGGGGGTATTTTTATTTTGGGGACTTTTTTATTTTCATAGGGATTAGGTTTAATTTTTTTTATTTTTGATAATTGTTTATTTTTTTTCTGTAATTTTAGACTTTTTTATTTTTTTTTAATTTTAGATTCATTTTTTGTAATTTAATGTTAGGTTTTATTTTTAAATTAATGTTAGGATTTTTTATTTTAATTGTAACTTAGTTTATGTAATTGGGGTTAATGTAGGGAAGTTAGGTTAGGGGGCTTAGTAATTAACGGCTAGATTTAGAGTTTTGCGTTAGAAGGGGTGCGTTAGCTACGCATGCTTTTTTTTCCCCGCACCTTTTAAATACCGCTGGTATTTAGAGTTCACAGAATGGCTGCGCTAGGCTCCAATAAGGGAGCATAGAACATAATTTACCGCCACTGCAACTCTCAATACCAGCGGTGCTTACGGACGCGGCCAGCTTCAAAAACGTGCTCGTGCACGATTTCCCCATAGGAAACAATGGGGCAGTTTGAGCTGAAAAAAAACCTAACACCTGCAAAAAAGCAGCGTTCAGCTCCTAACGCAGCCCCATTGTTTCCTATGGGGAAACTCTTCCTAAGTCTGCACCTAACACCCTAACATGAACCCCGAGTCTAAACACCCCTAACCTTACACTTATTAACCCCTAATCTGCCGCCCCCACTATCGCTGACCCCTGCATATTATTTTTAACCCCTAATCAGCCGCTCCGTACACCGCCGCAACCTACGTTATCCCTATGTACCCCTAATCTGCTGCCCCTAACATCGGCGACCCCTATATTATATTTATTAACCCCTAATCTGCCGCCCCCAACGTCGCCGCCACCTACCTACAATTATTAACCCCTAATCTGCCGACCGGACCTCACCGCTACTATAATAAAGTTATTAACCCCTAATCCGCCTCACTCCCGCCTCAAAAACCCTATAATAAATAGTATTAACCCCTAATCTGCCCTCCCTAACATCGCCGACACCTAACTTCAATTATTAACCCCTAATCTGCCGACCGGACCTCGCCGCAACTCTAATAAATGGATTAACCCCTAAAGCTAAGTCTAACCCTAACACTAACACCCCCCTAAGTTAAATATAATTTTTATCTAACTAAATAAATTAACTCTTATTAAATAAATTATTCCTATTTAGAGCTAAATACTTACCTGTAAAATAAACCCTAATATAGCTACAATATAACAAATAATTATATTGTAGCTATTTTAGGATTTATATTTATTTTACAGGCAACTTTGCATTTATTTTAACTAGGTACAATAGCTATTAAATATTTATTAACTATTTAATAGCTACCTAGTTAAAATAATTACAAAATTACCTGTAAAATAAATCCTAACTTAAGTTACAATTAAACCTAACACTACACTATCAATAAATTAATTAAATAAAATATCTACAAATAAATACAATTAAATAAACTAACTAAAGTACAAAAAATAAAAAAAGAACTAAGTTACAAAAAATAAAAAAATAATTTACAAAACATTATAGAAATATTACAACAATTTTAAGCTAATTACACCTACTCTAAGTCCCCTAATAAAATAACAAAGCCCCCCAAAATAAAAAATGCCCTACCCTATTCTAAAATAAAAATTGAAAAGCTCTTTTACCTTACCAGCCCTTAAAAGGGCCTTTTGCGGGGCATGCCCCAAAGAAAACAGCTCTTTTGCCTGTGAAAAAAACATACAATACCCCCCCCAACATTACAACAAACCACCCACATACCCCTAATCTAACCCAAACCCCCCTTAAATAAACCTAACACTAAGCCCCTGAAGATCTCCCTACCTTGTCTTAACCATGCCGGGTATCACCGATCCGTCCACAAGATGGTCCGAAGTCTTCATCCAAGCCCAAGTGGGGGCTGAAGATATCCATCATTGGGCTGAAGAGGTCCATCATCCGGCTGAAGTCTTCATCCAAGCCCAAGCGGGGGCTGAAGATATCCATCATCGGGCTGAAGAGGTCCATCATTCGGCTGAAGTCTTGATCCAAGCGGGGGCTGAAGATATCCATCATCCGGCTGAAGTCTTCTATCAAGCGGCATCTTCAATCTTCTTTCTTCCGGATCCATCTTCATCCCGCCGACGAGGAACATCCATCCTGGCCGACGACTTCCCGACGAATGACGGTTCCTTTAAGGGACGTCATCCAAGATGGCGTCCCTCGAATTCCGATTGGCTGATAGGATTCTATCAGCCAATCGGAATTAAGGTAGGAAAATTCTGATTGGCTGATTGAATCAGCCAATCAGATTCAAGTTCAATCCGATTGGCTGATCCAATCAGCCAATCAGATTGAGCTCGCATTCTATTGGCGGCGACGTTGGGGGCGGCAGATTAGGGGTTAATAAATATAATATAGGGGTCGGCGGTGTTAGGGGCAGCAGATTAGGGGTACATAGGGATAATGTAGGTGGCGGCGGTGTGCGGTCGGCAGATTAGGGGTTAAAAAAATTTAATAGAGTGGCGGCGATGTTGGGGGACCTCGGTTTAGGGGTCCATAGGTAGTTTATGGGTGTTAGTGTACTTTAGAGCACAGTAGTTAAGAGCTTTATGAACCGGCGTTAGCCCAAAAAGCTCTTAACTCCTGGCTTTTCTCTGCGGCTGGAGTTTTGTCGTTAGATTTCTAACGCTCACTTCAACCAAGACTCTAAATACCGGCGTTAGAAAGATCCCATTGAAAAGATAGGATACGCAAATGGGGGATCTGCGGTATGGAAAAGTCGCGGCTGGAAAGTGAGCGTTAGACCCTTTCCTGACTGACTCCAAATACCAGCGGTAGCCCAAAACCAGCATTAGGAGCCCCTAACGCTGGTTTTGACGGCTAACGCAAAACTCTAAATCTAGGCGTAAATTAGTTATTTGCATTGTGTTGGGTTGGCGGTTTAGGAGTTAATAGGTTAATTAGATTTATTGCAATGTGGAGGTTTAGCGGTTTAGGTGTTAATACATTTATTAGGTTTATAGCAATGTGGGGGGTTGGCGGTTTAGGGGTTAATAGGTTAATTAGGTTTATTGTGATGTGGGGGGTTGGCGGTTTAGGGGTTAATATTTTAATTATGCTATTTGCGTTGTTTAATTTGCGGAAAAGGAGATAATTACTTTATTTTATTTTGCGATGTTGGGATTGGCGGTTTAGGTGTTTGTTAATACTTTGTGTGAGTAGTTAGGTGGATTCTTTCACCACCTTGCCATTTTCAGAATCCACCTGCATCCAGGTGGTTTCTTATGGCTGCGCGCATCCAACATTCTTTTGGCTGCCTCGCGCAACCAACATTCCTTTGAGGATGCGTGTGCAACTGGCGACGGATGCGTTAAAAACGCAATTATAGTATAGATGAATATTGCATAAATATAATTTTACATGTTTTCCTCTACTTTACTGCAAAGGGCTCCAATGCCTTTATATATATATATATATATATATATATATATATATATATATATATATATATATGTCTATGAGTGTATTTATGTGTTTATATGTGTATATATGACTGCATTTTTTAATGACATCTGAGACCTTACATCTTTGAACCCTTATAACTTTTTTGTACATTTTAAAAAATATATTTTTATTAGATGATGTTAATATGAGTGTAAGTGTACTTTGTAATGTATTTTTGATGTTTTGTGACACTTTTTTTTAACTTGTAATTCAAGCGATAAAACCCGACATACAAACACCCATGATAAACCCCTTTTCTCTCGCGCGTAACTGTTAATGCGCCAATTGTAATCTGGCCCATTGTCGTAATGAAAAGGACTACAGTCTTAAAATAATATACAGTTGGAATATGGAAATTAACCGACATCATAATAAAAACAGAAATGTAAATAAGAACATTCGAAAAGACAAAGGGAGATAGTAGTCTTATGCAAAGGCGTAACTAGAAACCCCAGGGCCCAGATGCAAGAATCTAAGAAGGGCCCCCCACCCCCCCAAAAAAGGTGAATTTGATACATATCTTATTTTATTTTTTACATTTAACCCAGAAAAAAAATTACATGTCTGCAAAAAGAAGGTACCCTGTGCCCACAGTCTGTGAGATGGTCTGACCCCCTATTACTGTATATAGTGACACTGTTTAACCCACCAGTACTGTATATAGTGAGTTAGTGACACAATCTGTAATCTGCCGATGAGATGGCTAGCCTGACCCTACCTGCCCCAGTACTTTATATAGTGACCACAGTAGTCTGTGACATGGTCCAGCCCCCCGTACTGTATATAGTGGTACTGTATAGTGACACTGTTTACCCCCCGCCCCTCCATGCTGTAGTAACAAGGTCTGTAATTTGCTGGTTCCACAAACATACACATACATGCATGCATAAATACACACACAGTCACATACATACATAAATACACACACAGTCACAAACATACACACACAAACATACATGCATAAATACACACACAGTCACATACATACATACACAAACATACATGCATAAATACACACACAGTCACATACATACATACACACATACACACACACACATAAACACCAAGGTCAAACACTAGTGAGGCATCATGTCACACTCACATGATATCAGTGCAGGCAGTGGCAGGTCACTAAGGAGTCACTTGGGATGAACATCCAATAGGATATTGACCTGTTTCAGGGATGAGGCACGTTTCTTAGAGTATGTACAGTTTTTCCATATACTATATGTTTTAGATTATTGAATATTTGGAATCATGTTAACACATTAGGCTCAGTACATTGCAGTAACATGAACAGTTGCTTTTTGCATTTTATATTGGTTTACATTTTATTTTTTGGTATTAAATTGTTACATTTTAAAATGTTTCAACGTTAGTTTATTTGATAAGTTAATGCGGGATGTAGCCTCTCGCTTGCGCATTTGCCTGTGCCTTATAATTATACTAGAATAACTTTTTGATTGACAATCTCATCAGCCTCCAAGTGTGCATCGAGGATGTGGTGGTGAACAATTGGATAGAAAAATTAAATATGAACCAGAATAATGGGTTGGATAAATAATTGCATAGGCAAAGAGTAATACTCTGTATTGAGTGAAGTAACAATCATGAAAAGCTTCTCTTATGATTTGGTAGGCTTGGAAAGATGGCACTGGCTTGCACTCTATTGCTTGATGTATCCAATATATCACTTCCAGTTTCACAGTCAAAGCACGCAACAAACGGGTTTAAAAGCAATAAGGTCTTGGAGGCTTCTATTAGCTTCCATACTCCCGGATCACCTTAACCCCTATTTATTTACAACCATATACCCCTATCACCTGAAATAAATGTGGTGAAAAATGGAAAGGTCACGTTTATTGAATTTTGCCATATTGGCTAGTTAAACTAGGAGGGCAAAATTCACCATTATCAATAACCACTTCAAAAATCATCACCGAAATTGCACCATCATAAACCACAGACTGAACTTTAGGGCCCACACATCGGGGGGGGAGGGGCACAGCCCCCTGTGGCAGGGAGGCAGGGGAAAAAGGAGAACCCATGGCACAGCCCACCCAGTAGATAGACCACCTGATCACCCATCCGGGCCGGGTATGCCGCGAGATCCTGCCACCCCCTACTGCCCCGCCCACGTGCCAGACCTAAATTTGCCCGCACACCAATGACCACAGATATAACAGTCGCTAATATTCTTATCTTCTAGCTGGCGTAGACCACACAAGTCACCTGCCAGTTAACCTGCATTTAACCGTGCCGTGTATGCCCTCCATGTTTCGTGACCTTTCTGCGTTGTTCCATTGATCTGCTTTACTGATTCTAGGGAGGGAGGGTGGGAAACACAAAGAAAAAAGTTAGTTATGATCACTTCCTGCCCATCTTATATACCTATCTCACGCAGGACACTCCCCTTAGGTCACCTCCAATAGGTAACATCAAACTAATCTATAGTCACATAACACCAGACACAGCAAAACTCCAGCTACCAACAAAGCACAGCATTTAACCCCTTACAGCCCAGAAGCCCATCCCTTATGCCTTTCCGGTCGTATGCACTCCCTTCACTTATTTTTGCTTTCGCCTGTAAAGTTGCGTCTTTGAGGAAGCGACTAGCGAAACGCTTTAGATGGCACACTGGCAAGGGGAACAGCATTTGTAAACTGTGAGTGATTCTATTAAACCTTTTTAACTGTGTGCACAATAAAGGATGTTTTCGATGTTATTGAGACTCCTTGGCTCCTATTTAACAAAGTCTGGCGGACCTGATCCGACAGTGCGGATCAAGTCCGCCAGACCTCGCTGAATACGGAGAGCAATACGCTCTCCGTATTCAGCATTGCACCAGCAGCTCACAAGAGCTGCTGGTGCAACGCCGCCCCCTGCTGACTCGCGGCCAATCGACCGCCAGCAGGGGTTGTCAATAAACCCGATCGTACTCGATCGGGTTGATTTCCGTTGATCTCTGTCTGCCTGCTCAGAGCAGGCGGACAGGTTATGGAGCAGCAGTCTTTGTGACCGCTGCCTCATAACTGCTGTTTCTGGCGAGCCTTCAGGCTCGCCAGAAACACGGGGCATCAAGCTTCATTCGGAGCTTGATAGATAGGCCCCCTTGTATTAACAAAGAGTTAACCAATACTAAAATCTGACAGCTAAAGCTTCTTTGTTGTTTAATGGTTATCAAGACATACTGCTTGTGAGTGACGTCTGGTAGGAAGTGTTGCTACTGAAAACGTCCGTCGAGTAAGTGGAAAATAGTAGAAGCGGACCCACTCAGTGGAAGGGGGGAGTATGGAGCCAGCCCAAAAAGGAGCGGAGGACAGCCGCAAGACAAAAAAAGAAAAAAAGGGCGGCTACTGAGCTGCTGAAAAAAGTGAGTTTATTCCATATAAAAAACAGATAGACAAAAGGAAAAAAAGAAAATAAGACACTGCATACCAAGGAGGGAACAGCAGACTTACATGTTTCGCACACAATTGCGCTTAATCATAGTAGCTCATATACTCCTTGTGAGTGTTTGATGATTTAGGCCTCTGGATTGGGCCAAGTGGCAGGACATGAATAAAAATCAGGGTGGATAAAAATCAATAATTAAAGAAGAAATAAAAAAATAGATTTTATTTAAATCTGATTTTTTTTTGTTTAAATAGGATGTTTTTAAATAAAATGCTTTTTGAAGAAAGATAGTTTCTATTTATGATACATTATAATCTAAAGGTTATTCATACTGAAGTATAGATTAGTTTTTAATTATATAGCACAATGCTGTATATTATTTACTGTAATGTTTAATTTATTTGGTAAATTAACTCCATTAACCCATTCACAATGTTATGCTCTCTGTCAGATTATTTTGGGCAATTTTTCTGTTTTACAAAACAGAAAAAATTCATCTGCGCTAAAATCACTAAAAAAATCTATCACAAGTATCTCAATTCATGCTGTTGCTCAAATAAAATTCATAAAAACAAATAACACATATTCTTCAATTCATAAAATATTGGTGCATAAAAAGTACTCTTAGGTTTGCCTAATCCGTAATACAACTGCTTAGGGTTCCCCCAGATTCTTTCAATTAGTTGGAGTGGACAGTACCTCAGAGGGCCAAATAGACCAATTATGAAGTCATTCTATGCGAATATGTGTGCTTTCCCTCGTTGTGGACACAATCCTCGATATGCAGCCCATCTGAAGCTGAGCTCCCTCCTCTCAGCCGTATCACAACATGCAGAAAAATAGAAAACACAGAGCGCAAACTTGAATCAAGTGGAGTTTAATGGTAAACAGCAATACGCACATAAAAAACACACTTACAAGATGTGTGATTAAAAACAGCATGTAGTTTTTTCAAACACTTAGCGTGTGTGACTCTCGATTTTCCCCGGTGAAGGACTGCCAATCACTGGACGCCAACCACCCACATCTCTAACACGGACACTTTTCTATCTTGAAAATATTATCACATATTATTGGTTTTGTAGTTCTCAAAACTGTGAATTTGCGTGCAGAAATAACATGCCTCTTTTTCACAGCAAAAATGTTATAAAATAAACATAATCATGAAATAAAATGTTTGGGTTTCAGACAGAACATACAATTTTCTGATTTCAGATCTACCGTGCTTGTAGTATTAAATGTTCTTCATTCTCTTGGTACCCTTTGTTGAAGGAGAGCAATGCACTATTGGCGCCTATCTGAATACATTGGGTGAGGCAGTGACAAGAAGTTAGCTCACAGTAGTGCATTGCTTCTGAGCATACCAAGAGAATGACGCAAATTAGATAAAAACATTCCCAAATTACTTCTATTAACAAATGTGCTTTGTTCTTTTGTTATTCTTTGTTTAAGAGATATATAAATAGGTAGTGTGCACATGTCTGAAGCATACATGACAGGAAAAAGTGCTGCTATCTTGTGCTCTTGCTAATGTATATCATTGTTGCAAAAATACATGCACACTTCTTAACTTACCTTCCTGTTTTTCAATGAAAGATAAAAGAAAATGAAGAAACTTTGATAAAAGAAGTAAATTGGAAAGTTGTTTAAAATTCTATGGTCTATCGGAATCATGAAATAAAAAATGTGTTTTTTTTTATCCCTTTAACCTATTAAACTGGAGATAGTTCACCTCTCAATAATTTAATTAATTTAAATGATCTATCTATGCATATCTAATAACATATAAATATATCCATAATGGTCTGATATGGGACTAGATTACAAGATAAATAACCTGCCAAGAGTTTAGAAAATTAAATAGAGGTCTGGTTAATTGCCCCCAAAATAAAGTGTTAGCTTCTAAAATGATAATAATAAAAAAAATAGCATTTTTAGTTTTTAATAAAATTACTGCATGAAGCAGTTATGAGGGTTTAAAGCTGGCGGGTGCGGGGTGATAGAAAAAAATCAGCACTGAAAAGTGCCTTTTATAGGAACTGTGTGTTTTCTGTAAATATATATGTATGTATATATATATATATATATATATATATATATATATATATATACGTATATACACATATTAACACATAAATATATATGTATATATATATATATACGTATATACACATATTAACACATAAATATATATGTATATATATATATATATATATACGTATATACACATATTAACACATAAATATATATGTATATATTCATATACATATATATTTATATTTGCTGCCCATCACTGCGCTACTTATCCCCCTTCGTTCTCAGCGCTAGTATCTCACGGCATGAGAACGAGGCTCCCATTGGAGCCTAGGGAAGCACGCTCTTGTGAGTGCAAAGCTTCTGTGCAATGCGAACATGCATTGCACCTAACTTTTAATACCAGCGAACATTTGCGTGCACTGGTATTACTAAGTGGAGAGCAAATATCACTTTCGCAAAAGCGATAATTTGCGCACCACTTATAAACTACTTGCCCATAACTGGAAAAATAATCTGAAAAGTTATTAAAAATGAAAAACCATGATTTAAATCGGTCTTACTGACTAGTGATTTAAATTGTGATTTCAATCATGATTTGTATCAATTTGAATTATATTAAATCCACCCCGATGAAAATTATTGACATATTGGGGCATATTTATCAAGCTCCGTACGGAGCTTGAAGCCCTGTGTTTCTGGCGAGCCTTCAGGCTCGCCAGAAACACAAATTATGAAGCAGCGGTCTAAAGACCGCTGCTCCATAACCTATTCACCTGCTCTGAGGCGGCGGACAGACATCGCCGGAAATCAACCCGATCCAATACGATCGGGTTGATTGAAACCCCCTGCTAGCGGTCGATTCACAAGAGCTGCTGGTGCAATGATAAATGCAGACAGCGAATGCTGTCGACATTTATCAATGTGCGGAGAACATGATCCGCAAAATCGGATCATGTCCGCTCGCACATAAATAAACAGGCTCCATTGTCACAAACTCATTGAGGAAGTATCTGTTGTGTTGCTCAGTTATATAAGATCTCTGAGACCCCTGTAGTTACACTCCTGGCAGCTAGTGCCACTGCTACAAGCAACGAACCTTACATACTTATTAGCTGACCCTAGAATCTATCAACTAACAAGGATATTGCTGGATTGCTATTGAATAGTGTAAAACTGTAAATCTGAAGACCTTTCTGCCTTTGCAGTAAAGGTTTTAATCGTATGAGCATTGCAGGCACTTGTTTCTTCATTAAGGGGCCGCTCACTTTGTGTTATCAAACAAATGCAAAATGATTGAGTTCGCTGGAATAGAATCTATCCTTACATTTGCACAATATTGTGGCATCTACAATTTCCAGTATCATATAACTACTGTTGCTAAGATTTTATATTCATTAATGCACCTGTTTTGTTTTTATTCTTGAAATTTTACCCTTGCACAATAAGAGATTTTGTTTCTAATCTCTACCTTTTGTTCACACGTCCTTGCTCCTTTTTTGAATGTGTTAAACATTCATGTACACAGACCTATTCTAATGAAAGTTTTGCAAGACTTAACATGTTGTATAGGGTTTTTTTAATACCATTATTTCTATTTGTTTTGTTTTTTTACTCTTGAATAAGCAACATCATCTTATATATTTATAATCTTTATTATCTCTAATACAAGATAAAGTTTTACAATCATCTCATAACTATTTAACAACTCACTCTTTTCTCATCTTCTTTGTTTGATATTGGTTCATCTACCAGGTAAAATTCCATTCATTGAAGTGCATATATGATTACCATCCTGTGCCCATGGATACAAATTGTTTAGATTAATTACATAGGTCAGTTTTTAGTTAGTAATATTTAGTTAATTTTTAACACCATACAAACAGTTTTACATGGCCCCTAAATGTGGATTTACTTATTTATTGTATATGTAAAAATGTCCATAAAGGGACAGTCTACAACAGAATATTTATTGTTTTAAAAGATAGATAATCTCTTTATTACCCATTCCCTAGTTTTGCATAACCAACACAGTTATATTAATACACTTTTTACCTCTGTGATTATCTTGTATATAAGCCTCTGCAAACTGTCCCTTATTTCAGTTCTTTTGACAGAGTATTTTATCCAATCAGTGCGGGCTCCTAGGAACTCCACGTGCTTGAGCACAGTGTTATCTATATGAAACACATGAACTAACACCCTCTAGTGGTAAAAAAATGTCAAAATACCCTGAGCTAAGAGGCAGCCTTCAAGGGCTTAGAAATTAGCATATGAACCTCCTAGATTTAGCTTTCCACTAAGAATACCAAGAGAACAAAGCAAAATTTGTGATAGAAGTAAATTGGAAAATTGTTTAAAATGACATGCCCTAGCTGAATAATGTTTGTTTTGGACTAGACTGTCCCTTTAACCCCCTAGCAGTAATGTACTATTTGCATACAAAGAGAGAAGCGCTCTACCAGGAACGAACAACAGCTCAGTGGCTTGTTCTATGGCGATTTACCACCCGGAAGCAGCCTCTTTTAGACCAGTGTGCTTTTCACAGAAGAAAACTTTCCTGAAGTATATCAGTCTGAGCCCGCCAAGTAAGGTCAGTCCAGCCCCGAAATACCAGGCAATTCTCCTCTGAACAAGGAACATGACAACCCCAGACGATCGTTTCGGCCTTCTATGGGCCTCGCCAGTGAGGTGCAGCCACATTCCTCTAAGCACACTGGGCAAGGAGTCCACGTCTGGTTTCCCCCATCACCCATAGGGAGACTTCCCCAGGGTCATAATAATTTGCATACAAAGAGAGAAGCGCTCTACCAGGAACGAACAACAGCTCAGTGGCTTGTTCTATGGCGATTTACCACCCGGAAGCAGCCTCTTTTAGACCAGTGTGCTTTTCACAGAAGAAAACTTTCCTGAAGTATATCAGTCTGATCCCGCCAAGTAAGGTCAGTCCAGCCCCGAAATACCAGGCAATTCTCATCTGAACAAGGAACATGACAACCCCAGACGATCGTTTCGGCCTTCTATGGGCCTCGTCAGTGAGGTGCAGCCACATTCCTCTTAGCACACTGGGCAAGGAGTCCACGTCTGGTTTCCCCCATCACCCATAGGGAGACTTCCCCAGGGTCATAATAATTTGCATACAAAGAGAGAAGCGCTCTACCAGGAACGAACAACAGCTCAGTGGCTTGTTCTATGGTGATTTACCACCCGGAAGCAGCCTCTTTTAGACCAGTGTGCTTTTCACAGAAGAAAACTTTCCTGAAGTATATCAGTCTGATCCCGCCAAGTAAGGTCAGTCCAGCCCCGAAATACCAGGCAATTCTCCTCTGAACAAGGAACATGACAACCCCAGATGATCGTTTCGGCCTTCTATGGGCCTCGTCAGTGAGGTGCAGCCACATTCCTCTAAGCACACTGGGCAAGGAGTCCACGTCTGGTTTCCCCCATCACCCATAGGGAGACTTCCCCAGGGTCATAATAATTTGCATACAAAGAGAGAAGCGCTCTACCAGGAACAAACAACAGCTCAGTGGCTTGTTCAATGCCGATTTACCACCCGGAAGCAGCCTCTTTTAGACCAGTGTGCTTTTCACAGAAGAAAACTTTCCTGAAGTATATCAGTCTGATCCCGCCAAGTAAGGTCAGTCCAGCCCCGAAATACCAGGCAATTCTCCTCTGAACAAGGAACATGACAACCTCAGACAATCGTTTCGGCCTTCTATGGGCCTCGTCAGTGAGGTGCAGCCACATTCCTCTAAGCACACTGGGCAAGGAGTCCACGTCTGGTTTCCCCCATCACCCATAGGGAGACTTCCCCAGGGTCATAATAATTTGCATACAAAGAGAGAAGCGCTCTACCAGGAACGAACAACAGCTCAGTGGCTTGTTCTATGGCGATTTACCACCCGGAAGCAGCCTCTTTTAGACCAGTGTGCTTTTCACAGAAGAAAACTTTCCTGAAGTATATCAGTCTGATCCCACCAAGTAAGGTCAGTCCAGCCCCGAAATACCAGGCAATTCTCCTCTGAACAAGGAACATGACAATCCCAGACGATCGTTTCGGCCTTCTATGGGCCTCGTCAGTGAGGTGCAGCCACATTCCTCTAAGCACACTGGGCAAGGAGTCCACGTCTGGTTTCCCCCATCACCCATAGGGAGACTTCCCCAGGGTCATAATAATTTGCATACAAAGAGAGAAGCGCTCTACCAGGAACGAACAACAGCTCAGTGGCTTGTTCTATGGCGATTTACCACCCGGAAGCAGCCTCTTTTAGACCAGTGTGCTTTTCACAGAAGAAAACTTTCCTGAAGTATATCAGTCTGATCCCGCCAAGTAAGGTCAGTCCAGCCCCGAAATACCAGGCAATTCTCCTGTGAACAAGGAACATGACAACCCCAGACGATCGATTCGGCCTTCTATGGGCCTCGTCAGTGAGGTGCAGCCACATTCCTCTAAGCACACTGGGCAAGGAGTCCACGTCTGGTTTCCCCCATCACCCATAGGGAAACTTCCCCAGGGTCATAATAATTTGCATACAAAGAGAGAAGCGCTCTACCAGGAACGAACAACAGCTCAGTGGCTTGTTCTATGGCGATTTACCACCCGGAAGCAGCCTCTTTTAGACCAGTCTGCCTTTGCGGGGCAGGTTCGCATATGCGTGCCTGCTTCCCGCAATGTAAGAAGCAGCGGTCATTAGACCGCTGCTTCCTACACCCTACGCCACCTCTTAGGTGGCGAAGCAAAATCACCGAGAGCACGCTCGCTCTCGGTGATTGACAGCCCCTTCAGTCACGTGATTGGTCGCGCGATTGAAGGGGCGGGCATTACACACTCCGATGAGTGTGCAATGATACATACGGGCAAGCGGATCAACAGATCCGCTGCCCGTGTGTAGCGAAGGTGGGCGGACAGCTTCGCGAGTTAAGAAGCTGTCCGTCCGCCACTTAGTACATGGGGCCCATTGTCTTAAATTTATTATTGTGTTGTGCTAGATCTTAAATAACCCCCTGTGCATGAACACAGTGTTATCTATATGGCCCACGTGTACTTTCTGTCTCTTTGTGTTGAAAAGAGATTTAAAAAGCATGTGATAAGAGGCAGCCCTCAAAGGCTTAGAAATTAGCATATGAACCTACCTATGTTTAGTTTAAACTAAGAATACCAAGAGAAAAAAGCAAATTTGATGATAAAAGTAAATTGGAACGTTGATTAAAATTAAAAGTCCTATCTGAATAATGAAAGTTTAATTTATACTAGACTGTCCCTTTAAGAGCCTATGACAATAAAAAGGGCATGGAGGTTCAGCAGCAAATTTCCCCTGCACTATTTAGCCACTTTGTCTTTGCAGTTTTTGATTTATAAATGACATAGAGCTGCAAAATAAAGTGCACACATCTTTGTGAGTTTAGCATATCACTGTTTGAGTTCTTTGTAGCCTAGAACTGAGTATTTTTATTAGGTACCATAGTTCTTTATACCCTGTTCTGTTTAATTTAAATAGTTTTTTATTGAGCACAAATCAAAATATACAGTATACAATATACAATCAACCATGCCTTTCATATGAATATAATGTCCACATTTCTCTAGATGTCTTTTAACAGTCCATTGACAACATCTTACAACTGTCTGTATTTCAGGTTGCAGCTTGTAATTTGTGATTCTAATATCAAAAATTTCAACGAAAGGAAGAAAGAGAAAAAATTAGGAAAAATACAACTAGCAAAACATAAACATAATACAAACATAAATGGTCACCATGTCTACCACCTCGATTATTCTAAACTGACCCCTACACCCATACTTTTCTTTCCTTCTAAAATGTTTGTATGTAACTGAAGTATTAACTTCCCCTTCCCTTATGCTCCGATGAGTTCATATATTCTGACATTCAAGCAGCGAATAGTACGATATTTTGCTGAGGCTATCCATTGTGTTCTGTAGGTGAGCTGCTGACTCATACAAAGTGTAAGTGTTCCTAATGTTTTCAGAATTTCAGACCCCTCTGGTGCTCCTGTGTTCCAGTACTTAGAGATACTTGTCCTGACGATTGTGTATGTAATTCTTAAGAAAGTGTTGATATTTGAGTTGTAATTACTATTTTCTTCATTCAGTAAAGCCTGTGGAGTAGGGATGGGCGAATGTGTAAATTTTCGAATTTCGAATGTAGAACGAATGTTATTACTGAAATTCGAATTCTAAATCCGAATGTCGATAAGAACGAATATTCTTAAAAATTCGAAAATCGAATGTTATTTACAGTTTTCGAATGTCACTTTCGAATTCAAATGTTTATAATTATATTGAATGTCAATTTAACAAATGCTATTTAACAAATACTATTAGTATTTAACAAATACTATTCAGAAGTTCAATAGTTCATGTGGTAGGGCGGGAATCTAGTAAATTGATACATAATAGATACAAATATATCATTTAGAATGTTTCCATATAGAATATTGCATAATTCGAATATTACATTTAAAGAAAAAGCATTAAAAATACTATTACAATCTAAATTCGAATTTTTCGAAAAGAATATTTTCGAATGTAATCATAAAATTCGAAACCGAACATTCGAAAATCGAATGTTAGAATGTTATGTAAACATTTGAAATTTGATTCGAACGAACGAATGTGTTAAAATTCGTGCCGTTTTTCGAATGTTGCGAAACATTCGCCCATCCCTACTGTGGAGCTGAAATCAATATGTGTTCCCCTAGCAACTTGCTCAGGAAATCTGAAGTTTTTAGCTTCAAAGTTAAAAGTTCAAAGTTCCTTAACTTTAGGGCATTCCCACCACATGTGTATATATATGTACCTTTAACCTGGCAACCTCTATAACAATTCTGGGAACTTTCTTTGTTTGAGTGTGCTGTTTGTGTTGGAGTAAGGTACCACCTAAAGACTGATTTAATACAATTTTCTTTCAGAATAGCTCTAAGAAGGCCTCTCCTAGAATCATGTGCTAGCCTGTTACATTCGTCTGTATTTATATATTTTGCTAAATCTGCCTCCCATCTAGTTACGATAAGGAATTTATAGTTGGCCTTTGCCGATTGGGGGCCCTATCCGATATGCAGCGTCGCCCGCAAAAGCCGGCGACGCCAAATTTTGCGCGGGTTTGGTATCCTATATACGGCGTAACCTAGAAGTTACGCTCGTATATTTCTGCCTTCGGCCATAGTTTTTTGGCCCATAGACAGGTATACCAAACCCGCGCAGTTTGGTATCCAATATACAGCGTAAGGACTTACGTGGCGAAAATGGAGAAATCTTACTCCATTTTCACCTCGCAGGCGTAGTAAGCCTTACGCTGAGTATTGGAGCCCCGTAACTCCCTAAACTACCTGCAAAATAAAACCTAACACCTAACGTATGCGCAATGTCTATCTACCTGTCAACCGCAATCCCCCGCCGCAATCCCTAATAAAGTGCTTAAACCCCTAAACCGCCGCTCCCGGACCCCGCCGCCACCTACATTAAATGTCGAACCCCCTAATGTGATCCCCCTACACCGCCGCCACCTACATTATATATCTAACCCCTAATGTGAGCCCTCTACACCGCCGCCACCTATATTATATATCTAACCCCCTAATGTGAGCCCTCTACACCGCCGCCACCTCTATTAAAATTATTAACCCCTAATCTAATCCCCCTACACCGCCGCCAGCTATAATAAATGTATTACCCCCTAAAATACTAAAGTGTCCCTACACTGCATTGCCCCAAAGTAATCAGCTCTATTACCAATCCTTAAAAGGGCCTTTTGCAGGGCATTGCCCCAAAGTAATCAGCTCTTTTACCTTTAATCTGACCCCCCTACACCGCCACCACCTATATTAAATATATTAACCCCTAATCTAATCCCCCTACACCGCCGCCACCTATATTAAATATATTAACCCCTAATCTAATCCCCCTACACCGCCGCCACCTATATTAAATATATTAACCCCTAATCTGACCCCCCTACACCGCCGCCACCTATATTAACTATATTAACTGTAATTATATTAGGGTTAATTAACGGCTAGATTTAGAGTTCTGCGGCCAAAGGGGTGCGTTAGCCACGCGTGCTTTTTTTCCCCCACACCTTTTAAATACCGCTGGTATTTAGAGTTCACAGAAGGGCTACGTTAGGCTCAAAAAAGAGAGCGTATAGCATATTTACCGCCACTGCAACTCTAAATACTAGCGGTGCTTACGGACGCGGCCAGCTTCAAAAACGTGCTCGTGCACGATTCCCCCATAGGAAACAATGGGGCAGTTTGAGCTGAAAAAAAACCTAACACCTGCAAAAAAGCAGCGTTCAGCTCCTAACGCAGCCCCATTGTTTCCTATGGGGAAACACTTCCTATGTCTGCACCTAACACCCTAACATGTACCCCGAGTCTAAACACCCCTAACCTTACTTATAGATTAAGTATGGAGCCCATAAAGGGATCAAGACTGAAAAGAGTGCACTTAGGAAGCACTTCCGTCCCTGATTTTAATGAATAGTAAACTCACATTCAGGACCAAAAAGTTTCTATTCAAATGGATTCAATTAAAACATAACTTTTATTCAAACCATAGTTATATAAAATCAATGTGTATATGTGTGCATTTTAAAAACACATAGGAACTGGGTAGAGAATATTGTAGGTTCAGTATCCTAGTTGTGCAGATATTGCGGGCACCTCAGAGAGGTCCACTCCCCTACTCGCAATTATTTTAGGGCAAAAGTAATAGTAATAGTATATATATAGTAGATATATATTGTTTCACAACTTCCTGCTTATTAAACTTTCGCAAAAGAATATAATTAGTCATGCAACACATTTATTTTGAATCTGGCATGAAAGACAATTATTAAATTCAGACTGTTCTGACCCTAATATTCTGATCTCTCACCCTCCATTGATATAACTGTGATCGTACGATACAATACAGTGGAGGTGTAACAACACCATTTGAATCCAACACACCCTCTATTCTGAGTATCGCGATTGGTAGATATGGACCAATCACTTTCATTCAGTGCATTCATAAACCCCCAGACGCCGGCGCGCGTCACCTTTGAAAAAGCCGAGATAGTATTGGCGAAACATGTCAGGGAGGGGTACAGTTTAACAACACCCCAATCAGCCGTTTTTAAATGGCATAGGAACTTGAGGATAGAATACAATTTGTTTGTAACTTTGAATTCAGTCAATCTAACCTATTTGTTTTAATCGGGCAATTGTATATTGACCTTAGTGTCCTGAGAGTTTTTTTCGTTAACTCCGCTACACGCCAGGGGTGGCTGCCGGGTGGTAGCTAACATTAGAATCTTTGTTGTTAAAACCATTTTGGCTTAACTCACAATAACGTATGCCAAAATAAGGCATTTCTAAGATTCGCTTTACAAGTCAGTACACAAGAGAGTACAATCATTTGAAATAGCATGCTATAAAACGTACAACCTGTTATCTCAATACTAAGTATTTAAAGAAGTCTGTTTGTAACTTAGAATTTAGTCAACCATACATATTTGTCTCATTTAGGTAACAATATATTGACCTCTGTGTTCTGGGTTATTTTGGTAACTCCGCTACACGCTAGGGGTGACTGCCGGGAAAGTTAATATTAAGAATCTTTGGTGCCAATATCATACAAGGTATAGCTCACAATAACGTATGCCAGAATAAGGCATTACAAACCCTCGCTCTATAAGGCAGTATATAAGACCAATAATCATTTGAAACAACTAGTTATAAGAGGCACAATCTATAATCTTAATACTAAGTATTCAAAGAAGGAAAATATAAAATATATATAGCAGGTTATTATGAAACTCACCTAGAGGTTCACAAGCATTGTATGCCAAAATAAGGCATTACTGAGACCCACTTTACAAGCCAGTATATGAGAGAAACATCTATTTGAAACAGCTTGTTATAAGACGCTCAATCAGAAATCTTTACATTAATTATCCAAAGAAGGGAACAAATATCGTATATAGTAACTCATCACAAGCACTGATAATCTAACTCTTTACCTAGAGATTCATAAGCATTGCAAGCCAAAACAAGGCGCAATCTAGATTCTGTTTGCAAACTAGAAGCAATGGCAATATTCATCTAAATAAGTTCTGCTATCTAATGTATAGTCGCTAATAAAGACACAAAAATCGATCAGAGAGGAGATTCATATCATATACCTATTCGTAATTTCAAATACTGCAGAACATAATGCAACTGTAGTTAAATTTCTTTTCTGATTATTATTTCAAATTTAGTGGCTACTGATTGAACTTTAAGTAATATATATTAATAAAGCATTATCCAGACTCTCTTTGCAAACCAGTGCGCAGTACAATAGATCCACTCGCAACAAGTTTACAACTATATGGTTTAATACACTTATAAATCATAACATAAGTTAATAAATGCTGTGCAGGAGCCGTATTTTCGTTTATCAAAAGTGAATTTGACGTATAATTTAGGTCGCTGCCAGCACTATATGCCTAAACAAGACGTTATACAGACATAAGTTGCAAACTAGTGGCAACGATAATATATCTCTTCTTTCTTTACATATTTATCCTTGTGGCATAAACTGCACAGCTATTAACTGTGATACCAAGTGTGCAGATAGAAGACAGATATTTCACAAAAAACAATCTCTTGCACCCCCAAGCTTAATATACTAAGCCAAAACCGGGCCTGATTCTAAGGTCTTAAATAAGTTAATGTGTAAATAATTATGTGAACGTCTGTACACACAGAATTATTAATGAGATATTGGAGTATTCCAAAATTATATATTTATAGAGTGTCTAACACACAACCAATATATGAACCAGTTTGATTCATTTCAGTCTACCACAAGTACAGAACACTTTAGGTGGTGTAAGACGATATGTGACAGTATATATCACCACAATCCTATATCCGTCTGACTGCACTGACTGTAGATAAGAAAATTATTTTCAAAATACAATCTTTACATCTTCTTATTCAACACCCCATTTACTATTACTTTTGCCCTAAAATAATTGCGAGTAGTGGAGTGGACCTCTCTGAGGTGCCCGCAATATCTGCACAACTAGGATACTGAACCTACAATATTCTCTACCCAGTTCCTATGTGTTTTTAAAATGCACACATATACACATTGATTTTTTATAACTATGGTTTGAATAAAAGTTATGTTTTAATTGAATCCATTTGAATAGAAACTTTTTGGTCCTGAATGTGAGTTTACTATTCATTAAAATCAGGGACGGAAGTGCTTCCTAAGTGCACTCTTTTCAGTCTTGATCCCTTTATGGGCTCCAGACTTAATCTAAAAGTTGTCCTTGTGCACCAGCACCCCAGCTCATAAGAGAGATACATATACACATATATATACATGTGTATATATATATATATATATATATATATATATGTAAGTACGTATATATATATATATAGATATATTTAATCAATTGAATTGAGCAACCCTGCATTGATATTATTGTAGTGCTAGTGCCACCCCCTTTTTTCTCTACGTACCCCTAACCTTATACTTATTAACCCCGCCTCACTCCCACCTCAAAAACCCTATAATAAATAGTATTAACCCCTAATCTGCCCTCCCTAACATCGCCGACACCTAACTTCAAGTATTAACCCCTAATCTGCCGACCGGACCTCGCCGCTACTCTAATAACTGTATTAAGCCCTAAAGCTAAGTCTAACCCTAACACTAACACCCCCTAAATTAAATATAATTTTATTCTAACGAAATACTTACCTGTAAAATAAACCCTAATATAGCTACAATATAAATAATAATTATATTGTAGCTATTTTAGGATTAATATTTATTTTACAGGCAACTTTGTATTTATTTTAACCAGGTACAATAGCTATTAAATAGTTAATAACTAATTAATAGTTACCTCGTTAAAAAATTACCTGTAAAATAAATCCTAACCTAAGTTACAATTAAACCTAACACTACACTATCAATAAATAAATTAACTAAACTATCTACAATTATCTACAATTAAATACAAATAAATACACTAACTAAAGTACAAAAAATAAAAAAAGAACTAAGTTACAAAAAATAAAAAAATAATTTACAAACATTATAAAAATATTACAACAATTTTAAGATAATTACACCTACTCTAAGCCCTCTAATAAAATAGCAAAGCCCCCCAAAATAAAAAAATGCCCTACCCTATTCTAAAATAAAAATTGTAAAGCTCTTTTACCTTACCAGCCCTTAAAAGGGCCTTTTGCGGGGCATGCCCCAAAGAATTCGGCTCTTTTGCCTGTAAAAAAAACATACAATACCCCCCCCCAACATTACAACCCACCACCCACATACCCCTAATCTAACCCAAACCCCCCTTAAATAAACCTAACACTAAGCCCCTGAAGATCTTCCTACCTTATCTTCACCACGCCGGGTATCACCGATCTGTCCAGAAGAGGCTCCGAAGTCTTCATCCTATCCGGGCGATGTCTTCATCCAAGCGGGGGCTGAAGAGGTCCATCATCCGGCTGTCTTCATCCAAGCGGGGGCTGAAGAGGTCCATCATCCGGCTGAAGTCTTCTATCAAGCGGCATCTTCAATCTTCTTTCTTCCGGCTCCATCTTCAGCCCGCCGACGCGGAACATCCTTCTTCACCGACGAACTCCCGACGAATGAAGGTTCCTTTAAGGGACGTCATCCAAGATGGCGTTCCTCGGATTCCGATTGGCTGATAGGATTCTATCAGCCAATCGGAATTAAGGTAGGACAATTCTGATTGGCTGATGGAATCAGCCAATCAGATTCAAGTTCAATCCGATTGGCTGATCCAATCAGCCAATCAGATTGAGCTTGCATTCTATTGGCTGTTCCGATCAGCCAATAGAATGCAAGCTCAATCTGATTGGCTGATTGGATCAGCCAATCGGATTGAACCTCAATCTGATTGGCTGATTCCATCAGCCAATCAGAATTTTCCTACCTTAATTCCGATTGGCTGATAGAATCCTATCAGCCAATCGGAATTCGAGGGATGCCATATTGGATGACGTCCCTTAAAGGAACCTTCATTCGTTAGGAGTTCGTCGGTGAAGAAGGATGTTCTGCATCGGCGGGATGAAGATGGAGCCAGAAGAAAGAAGATTGAAGATGCCGCTTGATAGAAGACTTCAGCCGGATGATGGACCTCTTCAGCCCCCGCTTGGATTAAGACTTCAGCCGGATGATGGACCTCTTCAGCCCCTGCTTGGATGAAGACTTCAGCCGGATGATGGACCACTTCAGCCCCCGCTTGGATGAAGACATCGCCCGGATAGGATGAAGACTTTGGAGCCTCTTCTGGACGGATCGGTGATACCCGGCGTGGTGAAGATAAGGTAGGAAGATCTTCAGGGGCTTAGTGTTAGGTTTATTTAAGGGGGGTTTGGGTTAGATTAGGGGTATGTGGGTGGTGGGTTGTAATGTTGGGGGGGTATTGTATGTTTTTTTTTACAGGCAAAAGAGCAGAATTCTTTGGGGCATGCCCTGCAAAAGGCCCTTTTAAGGGCTGGTAAGGTAAAAGAGCTTTACAATTTTTATTTTAGAATAGGGTAGGGCATTTTTTTATTTTGGGGGGCTTTGTTATTTTATTAGGGGGCTTAGAGTAGGTGTAATTAGCTTAAAATTGTTGTAATATTTTTATAATGTTTGTAAATTATTTTTTTATTTTTTGTAACAGTTCTTTTTTTATTTTTTGTACTTTAGTTAGTGTATTTATTTGTATTTAGTTGTAGATAATTGTAGATAGTTTAGTTAATTTATTTATTGATAGTGTAGTGTTAGGTTTAATTGTAACTTAGGTTAGGATTTATTTTACAGGTAATTTTTTATTTATTTTAACTAGGTAGCTATTAATTAGTTATTAACTATTTAATAGCTATTGTACCTGGTTAAAATAAATACAAAGTTGCCTTTGTAAGAGAGAGCTACTGTAATTCTATTGGCTGATTAGAATAGCCAATAGAATTACAGTAGCTCTTATTCTATTGGCTATTCAAATCAGCCAATTGAATTAAAGTAGCTCTCATCCGATTGGCTGATTTGAATTTGAGGGCTCAAATCAGCCAATAGGAATTCAAGGGACGCCATTTTTAATCGCGTACCTTGAATTCCTATTCAGTGTACGGCGGAGATCGTATGAAGAGGATCCTCCACGCTCCATGGCTCCAGTCTTCAGTTCCAGCGTCGCCGATCTTCAGTTCCAGCGTCGCCGATCTTCAGTTCCTGCATCGCCGGTCTTCAGTTCCAGAGAGGACGGTCTTCCGCTCCACGGTCATCGATCTTCAACTCCTCCGCTCCACTCCGGCTGGTTCCTGGAAGAAGAAGAGGTCGCCGTCTGGAAGAAGACTTCTCCGCCTGGAACAGGACCTTCTCCGCCGGTCTTCAGGACAGGTAAGGACCACTTGGGGGTTAGACTTAGGTTTTTTAAGGGGGGATAGGGTGGGTTTTAGAGTAGGGGTGTGTGGGTGGTGGGTTGTAATGGGGGGGGGGTTGTTCTTTTTTTCCACAGGTAAAAGAGCTGATTACTTTGGGGCAATGCCACACAAAAGGCCCTTTTAAGGGCTGGTAATAGAGCTGATTACTTTTTGTAATTTAGTTTAGGGTAGGGACATTTTTTTATTTTGTGGGGCTTTGTTATTTTATTAGGGGGCTTAGATTAGGTGTAATTAGCTTAAAATTCTTGTAATCTTTTATTTTTTGTAATTTAGTGTTTGTTTGTTTTTTGTAATTTAGTTTAGTGTATTTAATTATATTTTAGTTTAGATAATTTTAGTTTATTTAATTAATTAATTTATTGATAGTGTAGGTGTATTTGTAACTTATGTTAGGATTTATTTTACAGGTAAATTGGTAATTATTTTAACTAGGTAGCTATTAAATAGTTATTAACTATTTAATAGCTATTGTACCTAGTTAAAATAAATACCAAGTTACCTGTAAAATAAATATAAAGCCTAAAATAGCTACAATGTCATTATTAATTATATTGTAGCTATCTTAGACCTAGATTTGGAGTTTGGCGGTAGCCGTGAAAACCAGCGTTAGAGGCTCCTAACGCTGGTTTTAGGCTACCGCCGGTATTTAGAGTCACTCAAAATAGGGTCTAACGCTCACTTTTCAGCCGCGACTTTTCCATACCGCAGATCCCCTTACGTCAATTGCGTATCCTATCTTTTCAATGGGATCTTCCTAACTCCGGTATTTAGAGTCGTTTCTGAAGTGAGCGTTAGACATCTAACGACAAAACTCCAGCCGCAGGAAAAAAGTCAGTAGTTAAGAGCTTTCTGGGCTAACGCCGGTTCATAAAGCTCTTAACTATTGTACTCTAAAGTACATTAACACCCATAAACTACCTATGTACCCCTAAACCGAGGTCCCCCCACATCGCCGCCACTCGATTAAATTTTTTTAACCCCTAATCTGCCGACCGCCACCTACGTTATCCTTATGTACCCCTAATCTGCTGCCCCTAACACCGCCGACCCCTGTATTATATTTATTAACCCCTAATCTGCCCCCCACAACGTCGCCGCCAGCTACCTACACTTATTAACCCCTAATCTGCCGTCCGCACGCCGCCGCCAGCTACATTATCCCTATGTACCCCTAATCTGCTGCCCCTAACACCGCCGACCCCTATATTATATTTATTAACCCCTAATCTGCCCCCCACAACGTCGCCTCCACCTGCCTACACTTATTAACCCCTAATCTGCCGAGCGGACCTGAGCGCTACTATAATAAAGTTATTAACCCCTAATCCGCCTCACTAACCCTATAATAAATAGTATTAACCCCTAATCTGCCCTCCCTAACATCGCCGACACCTAACTTCAATTATTAACCCCTAATCTGCCGACCGGAGCTCACCGCTATTCTAATAAATGTATTAACCCCTAAAGCTAAGTTTAACCCTAACACTAACACCCCCCTAAGTTAAATATAATTTAAATCTAACGAAATAAATTAACTCTTATTAAATAAATTATTCCTATTTAAAGCTAAATACTTACCTGTAAAATAAATCCTAATATAGCTACAATATAAATTATATTTATATTATAGCTATTTTAGGATTTACAGTATATTTATTTTACAGGTAACTTTGTATTTATTTTAACCAGGTACAATAGCTATTAAATAGTTAAGAACTATTTAATAGCTAAAATAGTTAAAATAATTACAAATTTACCTGTAAAAGAAATCCTAAACTAAGTTACAATTAAAACTAACACTATACTATCAATAAATTAATTAAATAAACTACCTACAATTACCTACAATTAACCTAACACTACACTATCAATAAATTAATTAAATACAATTCCTACAAATAAATACAATTAAATAAACTTGCTAAAGTACAAAAAATAAAAAAGAACTAAGTTACAAAAAATAAAAAAATATCTACAATTATAAGAAAAATATTACAACAATTTTAAACTAATTACACCTACTCTAAGCCCCCTAATAAAACAACAAAGCCCCCCAAAATAAAAAATGCCCTACCCTATTCTAAATTACTAAAGTTAAAAGCTCTTTTACCTTACCAGCCCTGAACAGGGCCCTTTGCGGGGCATGCCCCAAGAAGTTCAGCTCTTTTGCCTGTAAAAAAAAAACATACAATACCCCCCCCCCAACATTACAACCCACCACCCACATACCCCTAATCTAACCCAAACCCCCCTTAAATAAACCTAACACTAAGCCCCTGAAGATCATCCTACCTTGTCTTCACCATACCAGGTTCACCGATCGGTCCAGAAGAGCTCCTCCGATGTCCTGATCCAAGCCCAAGCGGGGGGCTGAAGAGGTCCATGATCCGGCTGAAGTCTTCATCCAAGCGGGGCAGAAGAGTTCTTCCATCCGATTGAAGTCTTCATCCAAGCGGCATCCATCCGGAGCGAAGCGGCAGCATCCTGAAGACCCACCGCGGAACATCCATCCTGGCCGACGACTGAACGACGAATGACGGTTCCTTTAAATGACGTCATCCAAGATGGCGTCCCTCGAATTCCGATTGGCTGATAGGATTCTATCAGCCAATCGGAATTAAGGTAGGAATATTCTGATTGGCTGATGGAATCAGCCAATCAGAATCAAGTTCAATCCGATTGGCTGATCCAATCAGCCAATCAGATTGAGCTCGCATTCTATTGGCTGATCGGAACAGCCAATAGAATGCAAGCTCAATCTGATTGGCTGATTGGATCAGCCAATCGGATTGAACTTGATTCTGATTGGCTGATTTCATCAGCCAATCAGAATATTCCTACCTTAATTCCGATTGGCTGATAGAATCCTATCAGCCAATCGGAATTTGAGGGACGCCATCTTGGATGACGTCATTTAAAGGAACCGTCATTCGTCGTTCAGTCGTCGGCCAGGATGGATGTTCCGCGGTGGAGGTCTTCAGGATGCTGCCGCTTCGCTCCGGATGGATGCCGCTTGGATGAAGACTTCAATCAGATGGAAGAACTCTTCTGCCCCGCTTGGATGAAGACTTCAGCCGGATCATGGACCTCTTCAGCCCCCCACTTGGGCTTGGATCAGGACATCGGAGGAGCTCTTCTGGACCGATCGGTGAACCTGGTATGGTGAAGACAAGGTAGGATGATCTTCAGGGGCTTAGTGTTAGGTTTATTTAAGGGGGGTTTGGGTTAGATTAGGGGTATGTGGGTGGTGGGTTGTAATGTTGGGGGGCTTGGGTATTGTATGTTTTTTTTTACAGGCAAAAGAGCTGAACTTCTTGGGGCATGCCCCGCAAAGGGCCTTGTTCAGGTAAGGTAAAAGAGCTTTGAACTGTAGTAATTTAGAATAGGGTAGGGCATTTTTTTTATTTTGGGGGGCTTTGCTATTTTATTAGGGGGCTTAGAGTAGGTGTAATTAGTTTAAAATTGTTGTAATATTTTTCTTATGTTTGTAAATATTTTTTTAATTTTTGTAACTTAGTTCTTTTTTATTTTTTGTACTTTAGCTAGTTTATTTAATTGTATTTATTTGTAGCAATTGTATTTAATTAATTTATTGATAGTGTAGTGTTAGGTTAATTGTAGGTAATTGTAGGTAGTTTATTTAATTAATTTATTGATAGTCTAGTGTTAGGTTTATTTGTAACTTAGGTTAGGATTTCTTTTACAGGTAAATTTGTAATTATTTTAACTATTTTAGCTATTAAATAGTTCTTAACTATTTAATAGCTATTGTACCTGGTTAAAATAAAAACAAAGTTACCTGTAAAATAAATATAAATCCTAAAATAGCTATAATATAATTATAATTTATATTGTAGCTATATTAGAATTTATTTTACAGGTAAGTATTTAGCTTTAAATAGGAATAATTTATTTAATAAGAGTTAATTAATTTCGTTAGATTTCAATTATATTTAACTTAGGGGGGTGTTAGTATTAGGGTTAGACTTAGCTTTAGGGGTTAATACATTTATTAGAATAGCGGCGAGATTCGGTCGGCAGATTAGGGGTTAATGTTTGAAGTTAGGTGTCGGCGATGTTAGGGAGGGCAGATTAGGGGTTAATACTATTTATGATAGGGTTAGTGAGGCGGATTAGGGTTTAATAACTTTATTATAATAGCGGTGCGGTCCGGTCGGCAGATTAGGGGTTAATAAGTGTAGGCAGGTGGAGGCGACGTTGTGGGGGGCAGATTAGGGGTTAATAAATATAATATAGGGGTCGGCGGTGTTAGGGGCAGCAGATTAGGGGTACATAAGGATAATGTAAGTAGCGGCGGTTTACGGAGCGGCAGATTAGGGGTTAAAAATAATATGCAGGGGTCAGCGATAGCGGGGGCGGCAGATTAGGGGTTAATAAGTGTAAGGTTAGGGGTGTTTAGACTCGGGGTACATGTTAGAGTGTTAAGTGCAGACGTAGGAAGGGTTACCGCATAGCAAACAATGGGGCTGCGTTAGGAGCTGAACGCGGCTTTTTTGCAGGTGTTAGGTTTTTTTTCAGCTCAAACAGCCCCATTGTTTCCTATGGGAGAATCGTGCACGAGCACGTTTTTGAGGCTGGCCGCGTCCGTAAGCAACTCTGGTATCGAGAGTTGAAGCTGCGTTAAAAATGCTCTACGCTCCTTTTTTGGAGCCTAACGCAGCCTTTATGTGGACTCTCGATACCAGAGTTATTTTTATGGTGCGGCCAGTAAAACGCGGGCGTTAGTTTTTCGGGTCGTTACCGACAAAACTCCAAATCTAGCCGTTAGGGTTTATTTTATAGGTAAGTATTTAGTTTTAAATAGGAATATTTTAGTTAATAATATTAATATTATTTAGATTTATTGCAATAATAATTAAGTTAGGGGTGTTAGGGTTAGATAGGGTTAATATAGTTAATATATATAATATAATAACTATATTAACTATATTAACCCTAATATAATTAGGGTTGATATAGTTAATATAGGTGGCGGCAGTGTAGGGGGGTCAGATTAGGGGTTAATATATTTAATATAGGTGGCGGCAGTGTAGGGGGATTAGATTAGGGGTTAATATATTTAATATAGGTGGCGGCGGTGTAGGGGGGTCAGATTACAGGTAAAAGAGCTGATTACTTTGGGGCAATGCCCCGCAAAAGACCCTTTTAAGGGCTGGTAATAGAGCTGATTACTTTGGGGCAATGCAGTGTAGGGACACTTTAGTATTTTAGGGGGTAATACATTTATTATAGGTGGCGGCGGTGTAGGGGGATTAGATTAGGGGTTAATAATTTTAATAGAGGTGGCGGCGGTGTAGGGGGATTAGATTAGGGGTTAATACATTTAATATAGGTGGCGGCGGTGTAGGGGGATTAGATTAGGGGTTAATAATTTTAATAGAGGTGTCGGCAGTGTAGGTTGATTAGATTAGGGGTTAATACATTTAATATAGGTGGTGGCGGTGTAGGGGGATTAGATTAGGGGTTAATAATTTTAATATAGGTGGCGGCGGTGTAAGGGGGTCAGATTAGGGGGTAGTACATATAATGTAGGTGGCGGCGGGGTAGGGGCTCACATTAGGGGTTAATATAGTTAAAATAGGTGGCGGCGGTGTAGGGGGATCATATTAGGGGGTAATATAGTTAATGTAGCTGGCGGCGGGGTAGGGGGCTCACATTAGGGGGTAATATAGTTAAAATAGGTGGCGGCGGTGTAGGGGGATCATATTAGGGGGTAATATAGTTAATGTAGCTGGCGGCGGGGTAGGGGGCTCACATTAGGGAGTAATATAGTTAAAATAGGTGGCGGCGGTGTAGGGGGATCATATTAGGGGGTAATATAGTTAATATAGCTGGCGGCTGGGTCTGGGAGCGGCGGTTTAGGGGTTAATATATTTATTGTTAGGAGTGAGAGGGGGGATTGCGGATAGAGGGGTATACGTGTCGGGCTATGTTTGGGAGGCGTGTTAGACAGTAACGGGAGATTTAGTAGTTTAGTCAGTTTTTTATGCAGCGCAGTTTCTAAAGTGCCGTAAGTTACTGGCGACTCCAGAAATTTGTACTTACGCAGATTTCTGGACATCGCTAGTTTGTCAGACTTACGGCACTTTAGCAACTGCCGGCGCCGTATATGAGAAACCACGCTTGCGCCGAAACCAACCTGCGCCGTATATCGGATCGCGCCCTGGATATCTAGGTATATATATGAGATTACATGTTTAGGTTTATAAGGAATCACTACCATGATTTGTAACATATTCATGTAAGGCAGACATTATCTGTAAATACAAAAACCAATGGAGAGGAAGAGGATTTAGTTTGTCTTTTAGTTGACTATAAGTTAGAGGTATCCCTTTGTGTAAAAAGTCTGCCACTCTATAAAGACCTTTGTTTTCCCATTTAGCGATAAGTAATTTGGCATCTCCAGAGATTATGTATTTTAAAGGCCTTATTTTAGTATCTTCTAAAATTAATTTATCTACTCTTGTAGCTTTATTCCACTGTTGTATTGCGAGTGTATTTGCCTGAGTTTTGTATGTTGTTACCTCCTTTGAACTGCTGTTTTCCATAAAATATCTTCTTGGTTAGCAAATCCCCCTAAAGCAGCTTCCAGCTTAGTCCAGATAACATCCCATCTTCTTTTACCCATCAGGAAATTCTGGGCTTTAAGATAATCTATGATTGATACCATTCTTCTCACATTATCTGGAGCCTCCCTATTTTTGATGAATCCCACCTGGTTGGGATGTATAATATCTGGCAATATTTGTTTTAATCTGTTGGCTAAAATTTGAGTCACTATTTTTTAATCAAGTTTTTTTTTATTGAGACAATCCAACAAGAAAATGAACAGCAGAAAAAAAAAAAAAGGTAGATACAAGTCAATATAGTAGTACGTTGTTACATTGATGTGAACACATGAGGCTATTAACAATTGGCATATTCCAAGGTGGGCCTATTTGTATACTGACTATGGTAGGGTGATATTACTTGCCTATAAGTACTATGTCTCTATTTTACAATATTAGAAAAAGCAGTAAATAATAAATATACAATGTGATATACAGCTCCTAGCTGGCTTAATGTTAACAGGTTCATATAGAGGTAGACAAGTGTACATGAATGTAATCAGAAACATTGAATTAAATATAGATAACAATACACATTTGGACCTTCATGACTCCGTGAAGATATGTATATTTATATATGTCCAGAGGCAGGACAGAGGAGAGAGGGGGGGAGGGGGGGGGGAGAGTAGGTGATGATGGAGTTCTCTAATAACCCAGGTTCTACAGAAATATGGTCTAGTATTATCTAGTCTGGAAAAAGAGTAAGCCACGGATGCCAAATCTGAAAGTATTGATCAACCTTATCTAGCACCTTAAAGGAATACTGCTCCATCAGCCTAATATGTCTGATTATAGATAGTACTTGTGTGAAAGACGGTGGGGTTTTATTCCTCCATGCTCTAGCTATGGCAAGCTTGGTTGCCATAAAAAGGTAAATCGTGAGTGCGTCTGTGGAGCTATTTAAGGCAGGTATTGGCATATGCAAGAGGGTAATCTCCGGTAAGTAGGGGGAGTTGATGTGGAGGTCGCCTAGAGTGTCATACATTTTCCTCCAGAGGGATTGGATTTTTGGGCAGGACCACCATATGTGGATGTGTGTGCCTGGTTGTACACACAGTCTCCAACATAGAGGAGATTGGGATTTATAGGCTTTATGTAAGTTCACGGGGACAAGGTGCCATCTGACAATAATTTTATAGTATAATTCCCATAGGGTAGCGCAGTGGAGTAGTTTTCTAGTTGTTTGAATCCTACTATTCCATATACTAAAGTCTACTATGAATCCGATCTCCTTCTCCCACGCATTATGCTGTGAAATCTTATGGAATGGTTTAGAATTAGACAGAAGGTTGTAGTGAAGGGATAAAGAGTGCTTAACAGTATGTGCTTTATTCCATGTAAGTTCCCATAACGAGGGAATCCTGAGATCTTTCTTTGGGTAACCCCAGGATCGTAGCCACAAGGTCATACGAAAGGTCTCAAACTGGAGTCTCGTGGGTATATTGAATTTTATGCATAGTTGGAAGTGAGGGATCCAGACCTCTGACTCATAAAAGTCAGTAATGGTCTTGATGCGCAAGTTCTGCCATAAATCTGTGTGAGCTTCTGGTAGCGAGAACAGAACTGCTGTTATGGTTAGAGCAGGTGAAGGGTGTGGGGAGATGTTGGGTTCGGATAGAGTCCCAGAACTTCAGTGCATCGTGTAGTATGGGGAACAAGTGTCCTAGCTTGTGCCTGTGGTGTGTGGGTATCCATAGAAGATCTGATAATGTTAATTTGGGGGGGAGCATTGAGACTTCAGCACAGTACCAACCTAAGGAGTGTGACTTGTCATTATTCCATTCGAGTAACTGAGAGAGTCTGGAAGCATGAAAATATGTGAGGAGGTTTGGGAGGGCTAACCCTCCTTGTGCGTAGGGTCTTTCTAGTGTGTGTCTCGCTGTCCTAGGGCGCTTATCTCTCCATATATAAGTAGTAATCATACCTTGTAGTTTGTTTAAAATGGGTCTTGGGATATTGTATGGAATACATCTATATAAATAGGTGATTTTAGGGAGGAATGACATCTTAATTGCCGTTATTCTTCCAGTCCAGGAAATTTCCCTATATTCCCATGTGTTCAGAAATTTATGAAATTCTGTGAGCCTGTCAGTAAAGTTTGTTGATATGGTGGTCGTGGCGTCTGGGGCTAAGCAAACTCCCAGAACTTTAATGTAATCAGATTTCCAATGGAATCTGTAGGAGCTTTGTAAGTTCTTAAGTTTCTGGGTTGGTATATTGATATAAAGGGCCTCTGTTTTGTCTATGTTTAGTTTGTAATAGCTCATAGAGCTGAATGTATTAATAATACTAAATACCTCTTCTAATGAGTTCGCTGGGGAGGTCAGAAATAGGGTTACATCATCCGCATATAGCGAGATCTTATGCGTGTGGTTCCCAAACGTCAATCCCTTGACCTTAGGGTTTATTGAGTCACTATTTTAATGTCCTGATTAATAAGAGAGATCGGTCTATAACTTGAACACTGTTTTGGATTTTTCCCCGGTTTGGGAAGTACTACAATTTTTGCCTGAAAAAGATCCATGTACAGCTCCCTGCTCTCTACTTTGCATGGCATCTATCTTGAACTGTATGCTTATGCTGGTACTACCATCAAACTTTTGGGAATACCTTTGATAATTCTTGTTTGAACCATCTGCTTGCCTTATCGACAATATATATATATATATATATATATATATATATATATATATATATATATATATATATATATATATACTCAGATTGCATATGGGTGTTGCATTTATGAGTATCTTTTTCAACCTGGGATATCAATTTGTATTATATTTTGTGTTCTTTTGTGTGATTTTGTTTTGCACTTGGATGCATGCTGTGTGTGTGTGGCGGATGCCATTAAGCATAGCTATCTGAAACTGAGAATACACACTTGAGATGAATACATTTTGAATTGTTCTATAATTGGAAAACAGTGATGAAGTATCTTTCTTTTTTTCATAGGTAGTATTTTTTTTCACAAATATATATTTATACTTAACATTTTATATATATATATATATATATTATATATATATATTTTATATATATATAGGTATAGATATATATAGGAATATCTATTTAGAAATACTTAAAACATAGTCCCCTATGTGCAGAACATTGGAATGTGAAATATTTACAGTATATACAAAGTATAACACTTTATTATAAATGAATACTGCATAAATATGCTTTTACATGTTTTCATCTACTTAACTGCTATGTATTTATGTGTTTATATGTGAAAATAGATAAAGATACATAAATACATACATATACATATATACAGGGAGTGCAGAATTATTAGGCAAGTTGTATTTTTGAGGATTCATTTTATTATTGAACAACAACCATGTTCTCAATGAACCCAAAAAACTCATTAATATCAAAGCTGAATATTTTTGGAAGTAGTTTTTAGTTTGTTTTTAGTTTTAGCTATTTTAGGGGGATATCTGTGTGTGCAGGTGACTATTACTGTGCATAATTATTAGGCAACTTAACAAAAAACAAATATATACCCATTTCAATTATTTATTTTTACCAGTGAAACCAATATAACATCTCAACATTCACAAATATACATTTCTGACATTCAAAAACAAAACAAAAACAAATCAGTGACCAATATAGCCACCTTTCTTTGCAAGGACACTCAAAAGCCTGCCATCCATGGGTTCTGTCAGTGTTTTGATCTGTTCACCATCAACATTGCGTGCAGCAGCAACCACAGCCTCCCAGACACTGTTCAGAGAGGTGTACTGTTTCCCTCCTTGTAAATCTCACATTTGATGATGGACCACAGGTTCTCAATGGGGTTCAGATCAGGTGAACAAGGAGGCCATGTCATTAGATTTTCTTCTTTTATACCCTTTCTTGCCAGCCACGCTGTGGAGTACTTGGACGCGTGTGATAGAGCATTGTCCTGAATGAAAATCATGTTTTTCTTGAAGGATGCAGACTTCTTCCTGTACCACTGCTTGAAGAAGGTGTCTTCCAGAAACTGGCAGTAGGACTGGGAGTTGAGCTTGACTCCATCCTCAACCCGAAAAGGCCCCACAAGCTCATCTTTGATGATACCAGCCCAAACCAGTACTCCACCTCCACCTTGCTGGCGTCTGAGTCAGACTGGAGCTCTCTGCCCTTTACCAATCCAGCCACGGGCCCATCCATCTGGCCCATCAAGACTCACTCTCATTTCATCAGTCCATAAAACCTTAGAAAAATCAGTCTTGAGATATTTCTTGGCCCAGTCTTGACGTTTCAGCTTGTGTGTCTTGTTCAGTGGTGGTCGTCTTTCAGCCTTTCTTACCTTGGCCATGTCTCTGAGTATTGCACACCTTGTGCTTTTGGGCACTCCAGTGATGTTGCAGCTCTGAAATATGGCCAAACTGGTGGCAAGTGGCATCTTGGCAGCTGCACGCTTGACTTTTCTCAGTTCATGGGCAGTTATTTTGCGCCTTGGTTTTTCCACACGCTTCTTGCGACCCTGTTGACTATTTTGAATGAAACGCTTGATTGTTCGATGATCACGCTTCAGAAGCTTTGCAATTTTAAGAGTGCTGCATCCCTCTGCAAGATATCTCACTATTTTTTACTTTTCTGAGCCTGTCAAGTCCTTCTTTTGACCCATTTTGCCAAAGGAAAGGAAGTTGCCTAATAATTATGCACACCTGATATAGGGTGTTGATGTCATTAGACCACACCCCTTCTCATTACAGAGATGCACATCACCTAATATGCTTAATTGGCAGTAGGCTTTCGAGCCTATACAGCTTGGAGTAAGACAACATGCATAAAGAGGATGATGTGGTCAAAATACTTATTTGCCTAATAATTCTGCACTCCCTGTATATACAGTATGTATATATCTATCTATCTATCTATCTATCTATCTATATATATATATATATATATATATATATCTTTAGACATGTATACAGTATGTATGAATATCAATGTTAAAGTCCTTTGTGGGTCTTTTTTTTCCTGACACCTGAGACCTCATAACTTTGAGCCCTTATAACTATTTTGTGCAATATTTTTTTGTAATAATTTTTATTATGAGTGTAAGTGTTCTTTGTAAAGTATTTTTGATGTGTTTTGTTAGACCTTTTTATGCTTTGCAAAACAGTGAACCAGAGCTTTGAGGTCGCGCTAACCTGTGTGTTAACTTCAATTGCGCTCAAGCAATCAAGTTTATTTTCAACTTGTATTGCGAGCAGAAAACCCAAAAGCGCAAACAGCAGCGATAAACCCCTTATTGCTTGTGCGTAACTGTTAAAACGTAACTCTTAATTTAGCCCATTATCTTTAAGGTGTTTATAACTAGAATTGAAAAAACTCAGGGTTAGAAGACCATATTTCTCCTGGTAATTCATTTTCTCTCTCTTTAAGCTGTGTGGGCAATTATTCATCATAAATGCTACATAAGCAGGCAGAACAGTTATGTTTAGAATCCTTGATTTAGAGAAGTTATGGTGGAAGTTAGATACATAATCATATTCTTTGAATTCAGCCACAGCAACTGTAATTGAGGTTTTTACGAAATTAATTAGTAAATTATCATTGGCATCTGTAGCCAATTTAAATTCTGCAGTACCTAGTTTGACACAGGTGATTTTAGGGTTAGATCTGATTTGGTGTGCCAAATTTTGTATTGATATCTGTGATAATGGTCTTGTGCCATTTTTTAGCTCAAACAGGTGTGATAATATATTGTTTGCCTTGACTCATGCGTTGGGGTTTGTGTATAGTGAAAATATCCACAAATTTCATATTTGATTTGTCATGATTTAGGAAAAGCCCAGTTGACCCTATTGAAGGTTTTTTCAGCAAAGCTTAAGATAAGTTTGATAGTGTGATTGTTGTGAGTATGTGAAGGGTATATGATCCATTCCCTCTCTCACAGGGTCAGACCCCATTTGCTCTATTAAAATCAGCTTTGGAAGCAATTCATTTATGTGACTTAAAGGGACAGTCTAGGCCAAAATAAACTTTCATGATTCAGATAGAGCATGTAATTTTAAACAATTTTTCAATTTACTTTAATCACCAATTTTGCTTTGTTCTATTGGTATTCTTAGTTGAAAGCTTAACCTAGGAGGTTCATATGCTAATTTCTTAGACTTTGAAGCCCACCTCTTTCAGATTGCATTTTAACAGTTTTTCACCACTAGAGGGTGTTAGTTCACGTATTTCATATAGATAACACTGTGCTCGTGCACGTGAAGTTATCTGGGAGCCATCACTGATTGGCTAGACTGCAAGTCTGTCAAAAGAACTGAAAAAAGGGGCAGTTTGCAGAGGCTTAGATACAAGATAATCACAGAGGTTAAAAGTATATGATTATAACTGTGTTGGTTATGCAAAACTGAGGACTGGGTAATAAAGGGATTATCTATCTTTTAAAACAATAAAAATTCTGGTGTAAACTGTCCTTTTAAGGGACAGTATACACCAATTTTCATATAACCACATGTAGTAGACACTACTATAAAGAATATGCACAGATACTGAACTATAAGCCCAGTATAAAACTTTTTTAAACCTACTGATAAGCTCCTAGTTTAGCACTGTTGATGAGGTTAGGCTGGGACACTGAAAAGGGCTAAGAAAGCAGGAAGTACAGACCATGCCCCAAACCTGCATATGAAATGACCCATTAAACATCCAGGAGCAAGCAGGAATCTGTCGACTTCAGTCCACATCTGATACTTAGGGGCTTGATTAGGAGTCTGAAAATCAGCTTAATGTTATTAAAAACATGCAAAACTATACATTGTTACAAAAACACTCCCAGATGGACTATATAAATGTATCATCTACAAAACATTTATGCAAAGAAAAATCTAGTGTATAATGTCCCTTTAAGAGTAAAATCAGGTTCATCTAGATGTTTTTGCTATTTGGGCAGCAATGTTATATGCATCTCAAAAATGGTGGTTGGAAAGTTAGGATTTTCATCTATTAATGTGAATAATTGGGGTGATGCAAAGGTTTTTGTAATATTTAACTTCCAGATCATCTGGTTCAGGGTCTTTCTCTATTGGTAGGGTGCTCATAACTTTTTATATTTATTTCTTCTTTTATAATAGGCATCTAGTTGGTTAGTTTCTTCTGACATGAATGTAGGCATTTTCTGTTATGTACAGTATGTTTCTAGGTCTTGGGTTCGTGATTTTTAGGGTGTTACTTTACATTCCGTCTGCGTGCTATGTCTGAGATTTGTAAAGCTTTGCGTAATGATGTTTAAAAGTTTCACCTATTGCAATGCTTTCAGCGTATTTCTTGTCATCAGGGTTTATAATTGTGTGAGTAAGAAATTACTATTCTATTCTATTCTACAAAATCAATAAAAAAAGATGTTATATTGTATTATATAGTGTATAAAATGAAAACATTGTTAGATGAACTGTGTAGAAGAAAAAAACATACAAACATTGCAAAACAATATATACACAACTATACTATTATAAGAGTCCTAAATAAATACTAATACTAAACTATATACTAAACTCTCTGATGGGCCAATGCCCCCAGATTTTCTGTAGTGAGACTCCAGGACTTCTCTTCTCAGTGCTTCTAGTCCGAGGTACTCTCAGGATCTTCAAAGACTGATGGATTCCCAAAGTTCCACTCTGCACTGTCCATGACTGCTGTCCCTCAAGAGTTCTTATGTCATCAGCCTCCATACCTGCTGCTTCCACTCTGAACCGCGTATATAAAAACTAGTTTAAGAGTATATATATATATATATATATTTATAAATATATATATATATATTTAGAACTGGTTTGACTAGTTCCCCTCCAGCCAACTCAAGACGTGTCTTTGGGGACAGGGAGACAAATAGTTCTTAGTACCCTGCTGACTATATATTATTAAAGATGAAGTGTCCCCCCCACTCATATTTCATTTCTGGAGACACCACTGGACTGCACAGAAGAGTTGTCATGAAGCAAGCCAGGAACCAAGGAAATCATTACAGCCAGTTGTCAAAACAGAAAGAGCAGACAGAGGTGTAATCCAAGTAAAAGTCAAAGGTCAACAACAGGTACACAGTCCATAATTCACAGCACACTGGGTCTGGCCAGAAGCAAAGTCCAGTAAACAAGCTGTGTCATAATATAAATGATAGGTCAGGATCAATAATATATGAAAAACCAAGCAGAGAATTATGTCTTTAACTGCTTTTTAACACTTCCTGTGCAGATTTTGGTGCTAATTCTGTTGGAAGGTAATTTCTGATGTTGATTCTATAAATATCACAGTCTGGGCTACAATTAATAACAGCATGAGCTTCTATTGTGCTAACCCTAGTGCACCCCTCTTTAGTCGTCGCACTCTTTTTTGAGTTAAATTGCTTCTCAACTTTCAATACCGGACAACAAAAAGCACACCCCAATACTCAAGTCATGCTAACCACTTTCTGCTTATTAAGGTCCATGCTTTGCACAGGTAAACATCTCAGGGCCTGACAGCTTGTTACCAACAGAAGGGCTGTGTGTGTATTTTAGTTAGGGGAGAATATATTCACAAAGGTGAGTGGCCTTCTATTTAGGAGACCAATATTAAGAAGCTAATCTCCTTCAATTTGAGTCAACTGAAATAGGTTAGTACTGTGAAACAGTATGTCAACACCATGACTCTCCTGTATTAGGCTCATGTCCTCTGCCATCTTTTTGAACTTCTTCAGAGCCATTGATTGTATTACCATTGACTGTTTAAACCTCTGGCTAAGGGCAATTATTGTAGCCATGATGCTCTGTCTATTCATGTTATAAGTTGGTTTATTGAACCTATAGTTGGTACCAAGTGTTTCTATTTATATACCATATGCTTTTGGTCTTTTATAGGATAGGGAAGAAGATAGAATGTGTGGAGGGAAGGAAGTAGTGTGAAATGTTTTTAAAATCAAGTGATGTTAAATGATAATAATTCTGTCTGTCTATGTATCTAAAATAATAAAAATTATTTATGTACAGAAAGGTATCAAGGAGCCAAGCAGTTAAGCCTTCCCCCTTATCTTGTCATTGCAAGACATATAAACCATGCCCAGAGCCACAGTGCGCTGTTTTCCAGACAATCTTGATACTAGGATATGCATCTTTAATCTCTATCTGTCTGTCTGTCTATCTATCTAAAATAACGATAAATATTTATGTACAGCAAGTTACCAAGGCACCAAGCAGAGGAGCCTTCCCCCTTATCTTCTCATATTACTTTTCATTGGAAGTCATATACATGCTGCTCCATATAATGAATTTGAGGAGAGATAGATAAATAGATAGATAGATGGATCTGAAACCTGCACTAATAAAAGGCTCCCCTGCATTAGCACTGTACATATTCTGCACACACCTATGAATAGACTGGCTACTATGGGTCTGCTGCCACTGAACCTGTTGCACCAATGGTAGTTCAACCCCTGGTAGTACCTTACGGAAGAGTATTTCTATGCAAATCAAGTCACAAAAAATAAATAAAATCTTTTTAAAATTATGAATAATATAGCTGAGAGCTTTTTTATTGCAACAATGAAACAGACTGTTTTATATCCTTTTAATATATACAGGTGATAATATAATCTGATTTACCCATTTATTATTACATTAATTTGACTAGATATAATATATACACTACTTATATATTAGTAGCATGTAGAGTTGTTATTCTGCCAGAAACATATAGAACAGTAAACAAAACACTTCATAAAAAACACACAAGCATCCGCTCCTTCATTGTCCCTGACAGACATTTATTTATTGGGAATGTAGTGCGGTATGATCCTATAGATGGCTGACTCAGGCATATTTTAAAGACCACACTTGACCTCTGGGGTTGCCAACATTCAGGGCCAGACTGGGAATAAAAAGCAACCCTGGAAAAATTTTAGACCAGCCCTATTTCAGTCAGTAGAATGCATGTGCCTCATTTTTCTCAAAGGGGATACTCCTTCCCCTAATATTTATTTTCAGAATTGTATTATTTTAGTTTGTATTAATTTTTTTTTTTACAAGATTGCTGTTATACAGGCACCTACAACCCAAATGAATTTATTAAACACCCCTTTAAATTGTAGCTTTCCAGTCTCAGATGCTGCAGCCCACCGGAAATCTCCTGGTATCCTGGTAAGCCAATCCGGCCTTGCCAGCATTGCACTTTTAATCACATACGGTATCATTGGAATTATAGTTTCCATGCTCACAGCAATTTACCGTTTCACACTTATCATTAGAATTGTAAAGGGTACAGTTACACTCATTTAAAAAAAGATATTCTCCTTTATGATGGCAGTTTGAACTAGAGACCGTTCTGCTTTTAGAATACATTTATACTCTAAACCTAGTGTCTAATAGGCACTGATTTTGTTATAATTCGATTCCCATTTGTTTTGTGCCACTATAGGTTTCAATGAGTCTGAGCTTTGTTTTGTTTTTATTGTCTATGACTAGGATCGAACTCCAGATCCACATGGACACAGTTACTTATCAATCAATCAATCAATCAATCAATCAAAATCTCCTCATGGATCTTCTCACGTGTCAGCCCTATTCTTTATTTCCTAATACACACAAATGCTTTTATTGTAACAGAGCAGTCTGTTCTTTCTTTTATCAAAGTTACTGGTTAGAACAAGATAAATATTAAGGTTGTAATTGTTCTCACTTTTTTTAATGTCAGAAAACTATACAACAAAATATAAAGATATAAAAGCGTCAATAAACCAGCGGAAATAAATTAATGCAACTCAAGGCCTTGATTATCGTTTAATTTTGCCTTGGGCACTAGAGTCTTCTGAGGGATATATATATACACAGTCTTTTACTTTGGCAGCCAGGCAAGCTCAGTAGAGATCATTTACATGTAGGCAGCTAATTATGAAAGGAGGAAATAAGCAAAGGCAGGTGGATCGTTAATCTCTTTCAGTGGCTCAGTAGGTTCTAAATTACCACCAAAACCACTGGTTTCCATGCAAATTTGATGTATTTGTGTAGAAAGCCCAGTTACATCAATTTCAGAAACAGAAGAGACATGAGCAGAGAACTCAGTGTCCACGACATTGAAAAACCTGGCAAAAAAAGTAAAAAAAATAATATTGTAGATCATGGTGATTATTTATCTGTAGAGTTAATCTAAATAAAGTTATGAGTATTTGTGTGTGTGTATATGTGTACTTATTGCATATATAAACAGTATTTATAACTGTGATGGTAAATGTCATGTAAATATTTTCTGTAGCTATTAAAGCTGTTAGGTTGTTCCTTTTGCTTTGGCAAATGTTCTGGTGTGTTTGTTAAGTAGACATGTGCGTTTCGATTCGGAACTAATCGAAATTCGGACAAATTTGTTAAACTCAGAGATTCGGATCGATTCGAATTTCCAAATTACGGTAGTACCAAATTTACCGAATAAATCCAAATTAGTTCGGATTTATTAGTTACATTCGGATGGCCATGGATTACACTAGTATCGTACAGTATATTAGGTTATATCACTCTGCTATGGGTTGCACCTAATATACAGTACATAATACTAGTGTAATACACAGCACATCCCACCTAACACATACCGAAATTCCGAATTTCCGAATCGAACCGAATCCAGCCAAATTTATTCGAATCCGAATGAATTCGAAACGAATCCGAAACAAATTCATTCGAACTTTTCCGAATTCGAATCGATCCGAACTGAAATTCGAAAACATCCGAATCGATCCGAAATGAATGTTTCGGCCATGCACAAGTCTATTGTTAAGTATTTGACAATAATAGAAAATACTTCAAATATTATAGTAAGGGCCTTTTTTAATAGTTGTTTGACAAATATACATTTTAAAGTGATGGCAAACTCTCGCCTTTATAAAAACAGATCTAGAATATTAGTGATATTTTAGATGAAATTTAATTCATCAGTTGTAATGAAGATGCACTATGACTTACTTTTTAATATAGATATGAAATTCAGATTCCCCCGGGCTCTGCCACCCACTTCAAAAGTATATTTGTCTGTGAATTGTTGTCCATCAGCACTTTAGCTACAACAAAATGCGCTCAAAGGGGAGAGCGCTGATTGGACAAGAATTCAAACCTTTAGCTCGCAGAAAAATTGACTTTTGAAGGGGGTGGTGAGGCGCAGGAAATTTGAAATTCATATCTACATTAAAAAATAAGTTATAGCCCATCTTCATTTCAACTAATTAATTAAACTCCAATAAAATATCACTAACATTTTGGATCTGTTTTTAAGTCTGCATATTACTGTTGACATGAGGAATTCAGCGTACATGCAGTAAATAGCATACAGATGTCTAGAGAAATATGTATAAATGTAGAAGTGTATTTTGTTAGAGTGAGCAGTGTATTTTTCATATTGGAGTAAATCTAATTTTTATTTTTAATAAAAATAAAGTTTATCTATTTTTATCTAGTGCTGAGGGAAAATGACATGGTAGCTTAACTGATCATACTTACGTTCAAAGGCGCCAGAATAATCAATTCTTTCTGTAAAATAAATAGTATATAGATAATATCTTAATTTGTGCTTAAATTATTAAATAATATAGCGATGTGTAAAAGATATCTAAAAAGCGCTAGGACTTAAAACACTTAAACCTCTCTCTGTTAACCCCCTCCTGGTTAAAAAGTTAATGAAAAAATTAAAATGTGAATTTGAGAAAGGCTCTAATAAAAGCTTTGAGTGTTAAAACTAGGAGACAAGTAAAATATCTAATGTCAAATATAATGTGATAATAATAATCAATTGGGTGCTCTGACTAACTTTATTAATGAGTAGAGAACAACACAATTAATGCCTTTCAAGGTGCATGCAATTCTAAAAATATATTTAAAATAGTCTAATAAATATATTCTAAAAGAGATAATATGATATGGGAAAATTGAGCAATGTCCAACTGGAGTCCGTAGATAACTCTTAAAATCCTAATATAAAACTAAAAAATTCCTTTGGGAAAAAAACAGCTATGACCCACTTGATAAGGTTTTCATATAGAGGTGATTTGCGGTCTAAAAGAATATAAATTTAAAAAATAATTTGCGGATAATAATGCTAATTCCACACAAAAAATAATGAATACAATGTTTTTATAACAGCAAACAATAGATACAATTTGCATAAAAATAGATACAATTTACATAAAATATCTAAAAATGAATTAATAACATATTAAGAGAGCCCAACTTGATCACTTTAGGTAAATAACCTTAGAAAAAGTTGATAGGATTTCCAAATGTAGGATAACGTTCATGCAGAAAACAAACAGCGGTTTAACTACTTCGCTACTGCAGAACCTTGGCAGTAATGTTATTTTTCAAAACAGTCACGTTAAGAGATAACTTATTTTCTTTAATGCGATAATGGTGGCTAGCCACTGTATAAATTATGGATAATCCGTTTTAAGAAATTATTTTCAGATATCCTTTACAGTGCAGGAGAATATAGTGTAACCACTTGAACCTTTTCAAAGAAAGTCTATATTTAACCCGCTTTGCAGGTGTTCTTACCTCCTTGTGATAGGTTTGGATAACTCACAATCTTAGAACTTCTGGTGATGGTAATCGATATGGTCCGGTTTTTCAACTTGCGCAAGTTTACCTTTTACCGGTGATTTCTTCTCCTGCTCTCCTGTACTCCAATGTACACAGGTAACGATCAGCTTGGGACACGTTGTTCACCCTGCACTTAGTACTGTAATGTACACAGGCAGCGGTCCGCTGGATTAGTTTGTAGCAGTATGACGAGGTAAATAGTACACCTCAAAGTGTTGGAATATTTGCAGTAAAGTTTATAGCCTTTTTCAGCTAATAGTTCATATAGCCTTCCACAACAAACACAGTTTCTATGCGTTTCACCCGTATCACGGGCTTTTTCAAGATCTTACTGCTACAAACTAATCCAGCGGACCGCTACCTGCGTACATTACAGTACTAAGTGCAGGGTGAACAACGTGTCCCAAGCTGATTGTTACCTTTTTCTAAGGTTATTTACCTAAAGTGATCAAGTTGGGCTCTCTTAATATATTATTAATTCATTTTTAGATATTTTATGTAAATTGTATCTATTTTTATGCAAATTGTATCTATTGTTTGCTGTTATAAAAACATTGTATTAATTATTTTTTGTGTGGAATTAGCATTATTATCCACAAATTATTTTTTAAATTTATATTCTTTTAGACCGCAAATCACCTCTATATGAAAACCTTATCAAGTGGGTCATAGTTGTTTTTTTCCCAAAGGAATTTTTTAAGTTTTATATTAGGATTTTAAGAGTTATCTACGGACTCCAGTTGGACATTGCTCAATTTTCCCATATCATATTATCTCTTTTAGAATATATTTATTAGACTATTTTAAATATATTTTTAGAATTGCATGCACCTTGGAAAGCATTAATTGTGTTGTTCTCTACTCATTTATAAAGTTAGTCAGAGCACCCAATTGATTATTATTATCACATTATATTTGACATTAGATATTTTACTTGTCACTCAAAGCTTTTATTAGCGCCTTTCTCAAATTCACATTTTTATTTTTAAATTATTAAATAACATTAATAAACTTAATAATTACACAGGCCTGCCACACAAAAAATAAAATTGTTTTTGATCTCCAACTGAATTCAGTTAAAGGGATATGAAACCCCTAAAAAATCCTTTTGTGATTCCCATGAACGAAGAAGTCTTCATCCAGACGGCATCTTCTATCTTCATCCATCCGGCACAGAGCGGGTCCATCTTCAAAACATCCGGCACGGAGCATCCTTTTTAATCGAAGTCTTCTTGCTGAATGAAGGTTCCTTTAAATGACGTCCCTTGAATTCCGATTGGCTGATAGAATTCTATCAGCCAATCGGAAATTAAAGGTGAAAAAATCCTATTGGCTGATGCAAGCCAATAGGATTGAGCTCGCATTCTATTGGCTGATTGGAACAGAATTCTATCAGCCAATCGGAATTCAAGGGACGCCATCTTGGATGAAGATAGAAGATGCCGTCTGGATAAAGACTTCTGTCCGTCTGGAGGACCACTTCTGCCAGCTTGGATGAAGACTTATCCCAGCTTTGTTGAGGACTTCTTGCCGCTTCGCTGAGGACTTCTCCCGGCTTCGTTGAGGATGGATGTCCGGTCTTCAAAACTGTAAGTGGATCTTCGGGGGTTAGTGTTTGGTTTTTTAAGGGTTTATTGGGTGGGTTTTAGTTTTAGATTAGGGCTTTTGGGCAATTGAAAAAGAGCTAAATGCCCTTTTAAGGGCAATGCCCATACAAATGCCCTTTTCAGGGCAATGGGGAGCTTAGGTTTTTTTAGTTAGTATTTTATTTGGGGGGTTGGTTGTGTGGGTGGTGGGTTTTACTGTTGGGGGGGTGTTTGTATGTTTTTTAAAGGTAAAAGAGCTGATTTCTATGGGGCAATGCCCCGCAAAAGGCCCTTTTAATGGCTATTGGTAGTTTAGTTTAGTTTAGGCTAGGGTTTTTTTATTTTGGGGGGCTTTTTTATTTTGATAGGGCTATTAGATTAGGTGTAATTAGTTTAAATATCTGATAATTTCTTTTTTTATTTTCTGTAATTTAGTGTTTTTTTTGTAATTTAGGTAAGTGTATTTAATTTAGGTAATTTATTTAATTGTAGTGTAAGGTTAGGTTTTATTGTAAGACAGGTTAGGTTTTATTTTACAGGTAAATTTGTATTTATTTTAGCTAGGTAGTTAGTATATAGTTAATAACTATTTAGTAACTATTCTACCTAGTTAAAATAAATACAAACTTGCCTGTAAAATAAAAATAAAACCTAAGCTAGATACAATGTAACTATTAGTTATATTGTAGCTAGCTTAGGGTTTATTTTATAGGTAAGTATTTTGTTTTAAATAGGAATTATTTAGTTATTAATATTAGGTTTTATTTAGATTTATTTTAATTATATTTAAGTTAGGGTTAGGGTTAGACTTAGGTTTAGGGGTTAATAAATTTAGTATAGTGGCGGCGACGATGGGGGCGGCAGATTAGGGGTTAATAATATTTAGCTAGTGTTTGCGAGGCGGGAGTGCAGCGGTTTGTGGTTAATATGTTTATTATAGTGGCAGCGATGTCTGGAGCGGCAGATTAGGGGTTAATAATTTTATTTTAGTGTTAATGCGGGAGGGCCTCGGTTTAGGGGTTAATAGGTAGTTTATGGGTGTTAGTGTACTTTTTAGCACTTTAGTTATGAGTTTTATGTTACGGCGTTGTAGCATAAAACTCATAACTACTGACTTTCAGTTTACGGTATTGATCTTGCTGGTATAGGGTGTACCGCTCACTTTTTGGCCTCCAGGGCAGACTCGTAATACCGGCGCTGTGTAAGTCCCATTGAAAAAAGACTTTACACAAATTGCGTTAAGGCCAAAAAAGTGTGCAGTGCCCCTAAATCTGCAAGACTCGTAATACCAGCGGTAGTGAAAAAGCAGCGTTATGAGGCTTTTCCAGACATCCTCCTTTCCTTACTCAAGAAACCACAAAAACACTAATTCATTCCCTCATTTTGTCACGCATTGACTACTGCAATCTATTTCTAAATGGCCTTCCCAAACACAGTCTCTCCCCCCTCCAATGTATCATGAATGCTTCAGCTAGACCTAAATCGCCAATCTACATCAGCTGCTCCGCTCTGCCAGTTTCTACACTGGCTCCTCATACACTCCAGAATGCAATTTAAAGTATTAAAGGGAGATTATATTGGTTTTTGTAGAAAGAATGATTGAAAAGATTATACTTTCAATTCAAAATTTACAATAGGCATCTATTTTTTGTTATAAGTCATTTTTATTATATTTACCTTTATAATGTGTCTGTGTTCCACTGCCCACTGAAAACTGATCATTTACAGCCCAATAAACAGTGGAGTCGGACAACCTTTCAGTGCCACTGAATATGCACACATTAGATCTGCAGTAATTTTTGCTACAGCCGCAGTGTCTCAGGTTAGGTAGAGCGGAAGAATATGTGGTCGGAAAGATCAAGAGTTCCCTGCATATTAACACCAGGCAGTGTCTGCTGCTCATATCAGACTTCCCTGCACATAACACTTTTTCTTCCACATGCTGCACAGTATTAATTTGTCTTGAGAAACAGCTTTAAGGCAGCGGCCAAACCAGGAAGAAGCAATCCTTCACACATGACTGCACAGGGGTCATCTGAACATTTACAGCCGTAGTTGATTTCTTTCAAAACACAGAAATACGGTGCAGCATGCAGAAGAGAAAGTGTTATGTGAAAGGAAGTCTGCAATGATATGAGGTTTAGCAAACTTCTTCATGTACTTTTTTTATTAAAACATATGATGCTCCCTAAGCAGTGAACTGTTCTACATTTTGACAGCCCCATGTGTAACAGTAGATGTCTGCATATGCACGTGCTTAAACTCACTGCCACGACACGAGCAGTGAAAGCCCCCTAAGATTAGAGGGCAGTCTTACATAATGATGAAATGGACTTTTTATCTTTAAAGAGGTAATTAATTTACATATTTTTACAGCATTATTTAACAAATAAGCTTCATGCTCATAACATTTATGCTGAAAAAGAAATGTATGCATTAAAAAGGGTACTTTTATTATAGACCTTTAACCCTAACTTATAAAGCACTCCATAGCCTCACTCCCAACTATATCTCCTCTCTCAACTCCAAATACTCCAGCCTGTCCTCTTCGATCAACCTCTAGGGACCACCGTATGTCCCTCTCTAACCTCCAAAACTTCTTATGCGCTGCTCTCTATCTCGCTCCAAAAAAAACTGTCTCCAACATTACATAGCTTCAGATGCTCCTTGAAAACACACCTATTCAGAGAGGTTTACTATCTCTCCTCTGTTTTTCATCCTTCCCAAAATAATTCATGAACTTCCTTGACTCACTGCTGCAACTAAAATCCATGTGACTAGCTACCTAAAACCTTGGGCGAGATTAGATATGCGGCGCAGGTTTCAGCGCAACTGCTGAAACTCGCATCACTCGTAATTTCCCCTCGCACATCAGAGAATCACATAAACCCTGCCGGCAGTTCATAAACTGCCATAAGTCGAATAAACTAGCAATGTCCAGAAATGTGAATAAATACACATTTCTGGAGTCGCCAGTGATTTACGGCAGTTTAGAAACTGCCAGCGCCTAAGAAAATAAAAAAACATGTAAAATCTTCCGTAATAGTCTAACTCACCTTCCAAAAATAAACCCGACACGTAAAACCCTGTATCCGCCATCACCCCCATATCAGAACTAATGATAAATGTATTAACCCCTAATTCACCAACCCCCTAAATCGCAATCTAACTAATTAAACTATTAACCCCTAATCCGCCAAACCCCCACATCGCAAAGTATCTTATAAACATATTAACCCCTAATCTGCCAAAACCCCACAAAGCAATAAACATAATACATTTATTAACCCCCCACAACGCAAATAGCTAATTAAATTACTAAGCCCCCTAACCTAACAACCCCTTAATTAACCCCAATTACCTACAATAAAATAAAAACTAAATTACAATTAAAATAAAAAACCTAACATTACTTTAAAAATAAAACTAAGTTTAAATTAAAGGGCCACTGTAAGTAAATATTTTCTATGCCTGTTACTAACTAACTACCCCAAATCTGCTTTTTATCAATAGCATTCCATTAACATATCTCTACCGTATATCAGAAATCTTGTCTGCAAATTTAATTGTTTTCCAAACCTTCTCCGTGGGTATCCTTTGCTCTGTACCAATCCGTTTACAATACCTAGGTTTCAAAATGGCGCTTTAAACACAAAGTTATTGGTTTAAGTATTTTGAACACACAGTGCTGAAAATAGTGGGCAGGATAACGTGACATCATCGGCGAATAAAAGATATAACTTTTAGAACGTTATGAAACTTCGTTTTGGAGAAAATATAGGTCAGTAGGTTTTAATTAATGTTTATTAACTTTAATATGTTAGTTGTTTAGCTTAAAAATTATAACAGAAAGTAATCCTTTAATCTAAAATTACAAAAAAATAAAAAAAGTCTACAATCACAGAAAAAAATAAACACGCCGCATATGTAAAATCTATCCTTATGTCTCTGCACCTATAGACTGTAAGCTCTCCAGAGAAGAGCTCTCTTCCTCCTGTACTAGATTTGTTTAGTCTGTTATGTTTTTGTATCTTATCACAAATCTTTCTCATTGTATACCCCTATCTATACAAATAAGTGATAATAATAATAATAATAATAGATGTGTCCACCTAGGTTCCAGTAGTGCATTGTTGCTCTAGAGCTGACATTAAATATGTGTTTAATCCCTTTGCAAGGGGGAAATACATAGTTATATGCAAACAATAATACAATAATAAAACACTCATATTAGAGCATTTCCTTTTTGCAATTGTATATCCCTTTAAGGCAATGAAGGAATTGCTAGGTTATATATACCGGCTCCTTGCCTAGCCTTACCTGCAGATAAGTCTGGCACTTTCACTGTTGCAATGTTTCCTCCTTCTCTAGCCTGTCCTGAACTTCTGGAACTGCAGTCCTGTTACAAAGAAAAAAATTAAAGAACTGGAATATCCAGACCAAAATAATTTAAGGTTTGTAATTTATTTTGTCACATAATTGGTAAGATATTTAAAATATTAAAATGAACTTTGGTGTGGGGTGGTCATATGGTCATACCAGGCCTTTTAGATTGATAACGGAAATAATTAAAGGGGTATTAAACAGTGCTCCATTAGTTAAAAAAATATATATGTTAAATTAAAAGTAAAAAAATGACTATTTGTTTTCTTGCAAAATGAGCCTCTGCTTACAGCTAGATAAGTGAACAGATAAGCAAAAAATTAAAGGGACATTAAACCCAATTTTTTTCTTTCATGATTTAGATAGAAAATACCATTTTAAACAACTTTCTAATTTACTTGTGTTATCTAATTTGCTTCATTCTCTTGATATTCCTTCCTGAAAAGCATATCTAGATAGGCTCAGTGGCTGCACATATTTGCCTCATGTGATTGGCTCACCCATGTGCATTGCAATTTCTTTAACAAAGGATATCTAAATAATGAAGCAATTTAGATAATAAAAGTAAATTGGAATGTTGTTTAGAATTGTATTCTCTACCAGAATCATGAAAGAAAAATATGTGGGTTTAATGTCCCTTTAAGGTTGCATTCTGCATCTTCTGATCATGGGCAGAGCCTGATTATCTGTGTCTCTAGCTGTTTAGTAAACCAGCTCATTTTACTCTAGAAGATTTATGACATCAAGCTAGTTATGCCTTGTTGTGGGGCTGTGACAGAAAGTAATGGACACTGCACAAATGAAGTTAAAAAAGAAAACAAATACAAGTTGAAATCCTTTTAAAATGATGAATAATATGTATTGCAAAGATCTCTGTTAATTATAAGCCACTACTTGGTCCTTATTTATTACAATGAAATAGACTCATTTATATCCCTTTAATGCGTTGACAGTGGTTTGAGAACCCTTAATCTGTTTTGTTTTCAATAATTAGGAGATCTCTGAAATAGCTAATATGAAATATGAGATAACTAAAATAACTAATATGAGGTATGAGATAACTGAAATAACTAATATGAGATAGCTGAAATAACTAATATGAGGTATGTGATAACTGAAATAGCTAATATGAGGTAATAGATAAACGAAATAGCTAATATGAGGTAGGAGGTAACTTAAATAACTAATATGAGGTATGTGATAACTAAAATAGCTAATATGAGGTAATAGATAACTGATATAGCTAATATGAGGTAGGCGATAACTGAAATAACTAATATGAGGTAATAGATAACTGATATATCTAATATGAGGGATGAGGTGACTGAAATAACTAATATGAGGTATGAGCTAACTGAAATAGGTAATATGAGGTAGAAGGTAACTGAAATAACTAATATGAAGTATGAGATAACTGAAATAGATAATATGAGGTAGAATGTAACTGAAATAACTAATATGAGGTATGAAATAGCTAATATGAAGCAGTGGCGTCACTAGGGGGGGCGGGCCGCACCCGGGTGACACCCTCCAGGGGGTGACACAAAAAAAAATATTTTTTTTTTTTAATTTTATTGAAATTCAAAGAAATACAATGTTGAGATGCATAGATTTTTTTTTATTAGAGGGGCTGGAATTTGTGAACATTGGTGGGACTGGGGAAGTTATAGACACACAATTTTTTTGCCCCTTGAGCCAGTGCTGCAATTTCAACAAATAGTTTTCCCGGCTGCTTTTGCTTGTTTGTACTTTGCTTCTCCCCTGCCCAATTTCGCTATGAATGTTGTGGGCATGCCGTGGGGCTTGAAAAATTGCGCTGCTAGCCTAAACCTGCCTGCCTATCTGTGCTCACTGCTCAGTGACATGTGGAGCAGTGGAGTCACTCACTGCTGTGCTGTCTCTCTAAACGGGAACTGGCAAATCATGAGGGGATGCCTGGCACCTGACCACATGACTATTTGACACTGTCTTTAAAGTGAAGGAGCCACGTATGATGCCCACCAGACCATTACGGTTACGGTACACTAAGTTCACACTGAACAGTTAGGAGGGCGGGCGAGGGTCTGGGGGTGGGCAGAGTGCAGAGGTGATTGGCCATAAGAAGCGGTAGGCACGCGGCCCGGGGCTGTGCACTGACAGGCTTGGAACAGAGTCAGAGAGCAGAATTTTCATAGTTTGCACCTAAAACTTTTCTTTAGTGATTTATTTTTAGAGTGCTCTGTTTATCTTTCTTTTGATGCTCTGCTGAGCCAGGGAGCAGCTCTAGGCATGCGCTTTATAATTAATGCAGTGCAGTTTACATATTTAGTAAGTGTGTGTCTGAGTTTTTGTGTGTGTGTGTGTGTGTGTCTGTGTTTTTGTGTGTGTGTCTGAGTGTGTTTCCGAGTGTTTGTGTGTGCATCTGAGTATGTTTTAAGTGTGTCTGAGAGTTTGTATGTGTGTTTGCCTGTGTTTTTGTGTGTGTCTGCTTTCTGGGGGGGGGGGGGGGGGTGACACCATAACTTACCGCACCGGGTGACACCAACCCTAGTGACGCCACTGATATGAAGTATGAGATAACTGAAATAGCTAATATGAGGTAGGAGATAACTGAAGTAACTAATATGAGGTAGGAGGTAACTGAAATTGCTAATATGAGCTAAGAGATAACTGAAATAACTAATATGAGTTCATTAAAATAACTAATATGAGGTATGAAATAACTAATATGAGGTAATTGAGATAACTAATATGAGGTATGAAATAGCTAATATGAAGTATGAGATAACTGAAATAGCTAATATGAGGTATGAAATAACTGAAATAGCCAATATGAGGTATGAAATAACTGAACTAGCTAATATGAGGTAGGAGATAACTTAAATAGCTAATATGAGTTAATTAAAATAACGAATATAAGGTAGGAGATAACTAATATGAGGTATGAAATAACTAATATGAAGTATGAGATAACTGAAATTGCTAATATGAGGTATGAAATAACTGAAATACCTAATATGAGGTATGAAATAACTGAAATTACTAATATGATGCATGAAATAACTAATATGAGGTATGAAATAACTAATATGAGGTATGAAATAACTGAAATAGCTAATATGAGGTTTGAGATAACTAAAATAGCTAATATGAAGTATGAGATAACTGAAATAGCTAATAAGAGGTAGGAGCAGGGTCGGCTCTAAGGGGGGGCATTGGGGGCAATGCCCCCCCCCCCAAATGGAATGCTGTGCCCCCCAGGGCAAAATAAGTGATTTAAAAAAAATATATATATTTTTTTTTTACATTTTAAAAGTGACGGAACGTCCAGGGTCCCAAATGTCGCATCAACCATTTGCAGCCACTGGACCCTGGAGATCCGCCACTGGAGGACCCAGCTAATCTCTTTACTCTCCTCTATTTACAACCAGATAACAAATAAAGTTGCATTTCCCTGCTGGTGCTCTCACAGTTAACCTAGGGCTTGCAATGCCCCTCCTGCTAGCCCACTTACTACAGAGCTGAAGTGATATGATGACATCATCAGACCTCTGCAGGAAGTGCTGGGAGAAGCTAATAGTCAGTGAGAGGGAAGACAGAAGTAATTTTGTGAAAACACAGCCGTATAACCAATGTGTGTGTGGGAGTAGTATCCCTTCCCTATTGTGCTTTATATCCTGGCAGCCACAGATAAAGAAGCAAATTGGGAATTCCTTGGTTTCCCCACTGCAGGTCACACAAAACAAGTGTGCATTGTGCCTGCTTTATCTGCAGTGATCAGTGTAAAATGTGTGTCAGATTATAGGTGCTCACATACACACACTTCAAATGTAGCTGTGGGACAATGAGTGAAATAGCCTTATGTTTATTATTTACGTTTCAAAACATTTCCTATTTGTCCCCAAGGTTGTTTTATTATATATATATATATATATATATATATATATATATATATATATATATATATATATATATATACACGTTGATTGGAGTAGCCGTGTTAGTCCAGAGATTTAGCTATCAAAATAACAAGAGTATTGCATTGAGCAATGATACTTTTTTATTGGACTAACTATACATTTATAAGTTGACAAGCTTTCGGAAGAGTTCCTTCCTTTATCAAGTCTAAAGCAATACTGACCAATTCAATGGAATTTACAGATTGTATCTTAAAACACAGAATAGCTAAGAAGACAGTGCAGGGAGAGGAGGAGGTGTCGTAAAAATCATGAGAGGGGCTTAGGTAACAGGCAGACAGTGTCCAGTCTAGGAGAACAGACAGGGGAAATATATAGCTTTACATAGAGCATATATTGACATAAAGTTATATATCAACATTGAATCAATATCTATAAAGATGTGAAATTGTATATACAGGGGGAATACAAAAGTTAAAAAAAGACAAAAGTGTGGACATAGGCTTACCTGTGTACCTATGTATAAAGAATGTGGAATATACAATGTAATTGACTAATTGAAAGTACATTACAAAAGATTTTGATAATGTGTTAAGAATCCAGAGTCCACATTTAGTCCAGAATTTAACAGGTTGAAGTGTATTATCATTTTCATTTCAAAGGTTTTTCTTTCCATGGTGTTTTTGAAGTTGCCTCTGAGAATTTTGATTTTGAGGCTTTGGATGGAGTGGTCAGGTT